>NW_027675430.1:87500-105000 GCF_965601325.2 Salmo salar
ACACACACACACACACACAACACACACACACACACCGACAACACACACACACACACACACCGACAACACACACACACACACACACACACACACACACACACACACACACACACACACCGACAACACACACACTCACACATCGACAACACACACACACACACAAACACCAGCAACACACACACACACACAGACAACACACACACACACACCCACAACACACACACACCGACAACACATAAACACACACACACCGACAACACACACACACACACAGACAACACACACACACACACACCGACAACACACACACACACACACCGACAACACACACACACCGACAACACACACACACACACACACACCAACAACACACACACAAACACACCGACAACACACACACACACACACACACTGACAACACACACACACACACACCGACAACACACACACACACACACCGACAACACACACACACACACACACACACACACCGACAACACACACACACACCGACAACACACACACACACACACCGACAACACACACACACACACCGAAAACACACACACACACACACCGACAACACACACACACACACACACACACCGACAACACACACACACACACACACTGACAACACACACACACACACACACCGACAACACACACACACACACACCGACAACACACACACACACACACCGACAACACACACACACCGACAACACACACACACACCGACAACACATAAACACACACACACCGACAACACACACACACACACACCGACAACACACACACACACACCGACAACACACACACACACACCGACCACACACACACACACCGACAACACACAGACACACACACACCGACAACACAAACACACACACACACACACCGACAACACACACACACACACACCGACAACACACACACCGACAACACACACACACACACACCGACAACACACACACACACACACCGACAACACACACACACACCGACAACACACACACACACACACACCGACAACACACACACACACAAACAACACACACACACACAACACACACACACACACACCGACAACACACACACACACACCGACAACACACACACACACACACCGACAACACACACACACACACACCGACAACACACACACACACACACCGACAACACACACACACACACACCGACAACACACACACACACACAACACACACACACACACCGACAACACACACACACACACACACCGACAACACACACACACACACACACACACACACACACACACCCACAACACACACACACCGACAACACACACACACACACACCGACAACACACACACACACACACCGACAACACACACACACACACACACTGACAACACACACACACACACACCGACAACACACACACACACACACCGACAACACACACACACACACACACACACACCGACAACACACACACACACACACACCGATAACACACACACACCGACAACACACACACACACACACACACTCAGACAACACACACACCGACAACACACACACACACAACACACACACACACCGACAACACACACACACACACACACCGACAACACACACACACACACTGACAACACACACACACACACCGACAACACACACACACACACACACACACCGACAACACACACACACATACACACCGACAACACACACACACACCGACAACACACACACACACACACACACACACACACACACACACCGACAACACACACACACACCGACAACACACACACACACACACCGACAACACACACACACACACCGCCAACACACACACACACACACCGACAACACATAAACACACACACACCGACAACACACACACACAGACAACACACACACACACACACACACCGACAACACACACACACTGACAACACACACACACACACACACACACCGACAACACACACACACACACACACACCGACAACACACACACACACACACACTGACAACACACACACACACACACCGACAACACACACACACACACACCGACAACTCACACACACACACACACCGACAACAAACACACACACCGACAACACACACACACACACACCGACAACACACACACACACAACACACACACACACCGACAACACACACACACACACACCGACAACACACACACCCACACCGACAACACACACACACACACACCGACAACACACACACACACACCGACAACAGACACACACACACACACCGACAACACACACACACAAACAACACACACACACAACACACACACACACACACCGACAACACACACACACACACACCGACAACACACACACACACACACCGACAACACACACACACACACACACACACACCGACAACACACACACACACACACCGACAACACACACACACACACACCGACAACACACACACACACACACCGACAACACACACACACACACAACACACACACACACACCGACAATACACACACACACACACACCGACAACACACACACACACACACACACACACACACACACACACACACCGACAACACACACACACACACATCGACAACACACACACACACACACAAACACCAGCAACACACACACACACACAGACAACACACACACACACACACCCACAACACACACACACCGACAACACATAAACACACACACACCGACAACACACACACACACACAGACAACACACACACACACACACCGACAACACACACACACACACACCGACAACACACACACACCGACAACACACACACACACACACACACCAACAACACACACACACACACACCGACAACACACACACACACACACACACTGACAACACACACACACACACACCGACAACACACACACACACACACCGACAACACACACACACACACACACACACACACACACCGAAAACACACACACACACCGACAACACACACACACACACACCGACAACACACACACACACACCGAAAACACACACACACACACACCGACAACACACACACACACACACACACACCGACAACACACACACACACACACACTGACAACACACACACACACACACACCGACAACACACACACACACACACACCGACAACACACACACACCGACAACACACACACACACCGACAACACATAAACACACACACACCGACAACACACACACACACACACCGACAACACACACACACACACCGACAACACACACACACACACCGACCACACACACACACACCGACAACACACACACACACACACACCGACAACACAAACACACACACACACACACCGACAACACACACACACACACACCGACAACACACACACCGACAACACACACACACACACACCGACAACACACACACACACACACAACGACAACACACACACACACACACACACACACACACACACACACACTGACAACACACACACACACCGACAACACACACACATACACACCGACAACACACACACACACCGACAACACACACACACACCGACAACACACACACACACACACACACACACACCGACAACACACACACACACCGACAACACACACACACTCCGACAACACACACACACACACCGACAACACACACACACACCGCCAACACACACACACACACACCGACAACACACACACACACACCGACAACACACACACACACACACCGACAACACATAAACACACACACACCGACAACACACACACACACACACACTGACAACACACACACACACACCAACAACACACACACACACACCGACAACACACACACACCGACAACACACACACACACACACACACCGACAACACACACACACACACCGACAACACACACACACACACACACTGACAACACACACACACACACACACACACCGACAACACACACACACACACACCGACAACACACACACACACACACACCGACAACACACACACACACACACACCGACAACACACACACACCGACAACACACACACACACACACTCGGACAACACACACACCGACAACACACACACACACAACACACACACACCGACAACACACACACACACACCGACAACACACACACACACACACTGACAACACACACACACACACACCGACAACACACACACACACACACCGACAACACACACACACACACCGACAACACACACACACACCGACAACACAAACACACACACACACACACACACACACCGACAACACACACACACACACCGACAACACACACACACACACCGACCACACACACACACACCGACAACACACACACACACACACACCGACAACACACACACACACACCGACAACACACACACACACACACACACACCGACAACACACACACACACCGATAACACACACACACACACACCAACAACACACACACACACACACACCGACCATTCACACACACACACACCGACAACACACACACACACACACACACACCGACAACACACACACACACACACCGACAACACACACACACCGACAACACACACACACACACACACCGACAACACACACACACCGACAACACACACACACACACACCGACAACACACACACACACACACACACACCGACAACACACACACACACACACACACACACACCGACAACACACACACACACACACACACCGACAACACACACACACACACCGACAACACACACACACACACACACCGACAACACACACACACCGACAACACACACACACACACACCGACAACACACACACACACACACACACACCGACAACACACACACACACACACACACACCGACAACACACACACACACACACCGACAACACACACACACACACCGACAACACACACACACACACACACACACACACTGATAACACACACACACCGACAACACACACACACACACACACACACACCGACAACACACACACACACCGACAACACACACACACACACACCGACAACACACACACACACAACACACACACACACACACCGACAACACACACACACACACACCGACAACACACACACACACACCGAAAACACACACACACCGACAACAAACACACACACACCGACAACAGACACACACACACACACCGACAACACACACACACCGACAACACACACACACACACACCGACAACACACACACACCGACAACACTGACACACACACACCGACAACACACACACACACCGAAAACACACACACACACACACCGACAACACACACACACACACACACACCGACAACACACACACACACACACACCGACAACACACACACACACACACACTGACAACACACACACACACACCGAAAACACACACACACACACACCGACAACACACACACACACACACCGACAACACACACACACCGACAACACACACACACACACCGACAACACACACACACACCGACAACACACACACACACACACACCGACAACACACACACACACACACCGACAACACATAAACACACACACACCGACAACACACACACACACACTGACAACACACACACACACACACCGACAACACACACACACACACACACACACCGACAACACACACACACACCGACAACACACACACACACACCGACAACACACACACACGCACACACACCGACAACACACACACACACCGACAACACACACACACACTGACAACACACACACACACACCGACAACACACACACACACACACACCGACAACACACACACACACACCGACAACACACACACACACACACCGACAACATATAAACACACACACACACACACCGACAACACACACACACACACCGACAACACATAAACACACACACACACCGACAACACACACACACACACCGACAACACACACACACACACACCGACAACACATAAACACACACACACACACACCGACAACACACACACACACACCGACAACACACACACACACACCGACAACACACACACACACACCGACAACACACACACACACACACACCGACAACACACACACACACACACCGACAACACACACACACACACCGGCAACACACACACACACACCGACAACACACACACACACACACACCGACAACACACACACACACACACACACACACACACACACACACACAACACACACACACACACACACACACCGACAACACACACACACACACACACCGACAACACACACACACACAAACAACACACACACACACAACACACACACACACACACCGAAAACACACACACACACACCGACAACACACACACACACACACCGACAACACACACACACACACACCGACAACACACACACACACACACCGACAACACACACACACACACACCGACAACACACACACACACACAACACACACACACACACCGACAACACACACACACACACACACCGACAACACACACACACACACACACACACACACACACACACACACACACACCGACAACACACACACACACACACATCGACAACACACACACACACAAACACCAGCAACACACACACACACCGAAAACACACACACACACCCACAACACACACACACCGACAACACACACACACACACACCGACAACACACACACACACACACACTGACAACACACACACACCGACAACACACACACACACACACACCGACAACACACACACACACACACACACACACACACACCGACAACACACACACACACACACCGACAACACACACACACCGACAACACACACACACACACACCGACAACACACACACACCGACAACACACACACACACACACACACCGACAACACACACACACACACACACACCGACAACACACACACACCCACAACACACACACACCGACAACACATAAACACACACACACCGACAATACACACACACACACAGACAACACACACACACACACACCGACAACACACACACACACACACCGACAACACACACACACCGACAACACACACACACACACACACCAACAACACACACACACACACACCGACAACACACACACACACACACACACTGACGACACACACACACACACCGACAACACACACACACACACACCGACAACACACACACACACACACACACACACACACCGACAACACACACACACACCGACAACACACACACACACACACCGACAACACACACACACACACCGAAAACACACACACACACACACCGACAACACACACACACACACACACACACCGACAACACACACACACACACACACTGACAACACACACACACACACACACCGACAACACACACACACACACACCGACAACACACACACACACACACACCGACAACACACACACACCGACAACACACACACACACCGACAACACATAAACACACACACACCGACAACACACACACACACACACCGACAACACACACACACACACCGACAACACACACACACACACCGACCACACACACACACACCGACAACACACACACACATCTACAACACAAACACACACACACACACACCGACAACACACACACACACACACCGACAACACACACACCGACAACACACACACACACACACCGACAACACACACACACACACACAACGACAACACACACACACACACACACACACACACACTGACAACACACACACACACCGACAACACACACACATACACACCGACAACACACACACACACCGACAACACACACACACACCGACAACACACACACACACACACACACACACACCGACAACACACACACACACCGACAACACACACAGACACCGACAACACACACACACACACCGACAACACACACACACACCGACAACACACACACACACACACCGACAACACACACACACACACCGACAACACACACACACACACCGACAACACATAAACACACACACACCGACAACACACACACACCGACAACACACACACACACACACACCAACAACACACACACACACACCGACAACACACACACACACACACACACTGACGACACACACACACACACCGACAACACACACACACACACACCGACAACACACACACCACACACACACACACACACACCGACAACACACACACACACCGACAACACACACACACACACACCGACAACACACACACACACACCGAAAACACACACACACACACACCGACAACACACACACACACACACACACACCGACAACACACACACACACACACACTGACAACACACACACACACACACACCGACAACACACACACACACACACCGACAACACACACACACACACACACCGACAACACACACACACCGACAACACACACACACACCGACAACACATAAACACACACACACCGACAACACACACACACACACACCGACAACACACACACACACACCGACAACACACACACACACACCGACCACACACACACACACCGACAACACACACACACATCTACAACACAAACACACACACACACACACCGACAACACACACACACACACACCGACAACACACACACCGACAACACACACACACACACACCGACAACACACACACACACACACAACGACAACACACACACACACACACACACACACACACTGACAACACACACACACACCGACAACACACACACATACACACCGACAACACACACACACACCGACAACACACACACACACCGACAACACACACACACACACACACACACACACCGACAACACACACACACACCGACAACACACACAGACACCGACAACACACACACACACACCGACAACACACACACACACCGACAACACACACACACACACACCGACAACACACACACACACACCGACAACACACACACACACACACCGACAACACATAAACACACACACACCGACAACACACACACACACACACACTGACAACACACACACACACACCAACAACACACACACACACACCGACAACACACACACACCGACAACACACACACACACACACACACCGACAACACACACACACACACCGACAACACACACACACACACACACTGACAACACACACACACACACACACCGACAACACACACACACACACACCGACAACACACACACACACACACACACCGACAACACACACACACACACCGACAACACACACACACACACACTCGGACAACACACACACCGACAACACACACACACACAACACACACACACACACCGACAACACACACACACACACCGACAACACACACACACACACACTGACAACACACACACACACACACCGACAACACACACACACACACACACACCGACAACACACACACACACACCGACAACACACACACACACCGACAACACAAACACACACACACACACACACACACACCGACAACACACACACACACACCGACAACACACACACACACACACCGACAACACATAAACACACACACACCGACAACACACACACACACACACTGACAACACAGACACACACACACCGACAACACACACACACAAACACACCGACAACACACACACACAAACCGACAACACACACACACACACCGACCACACACACACACACCGACAACACACACACACACACACACACCGACAACACACACACACACACCGACAACACACACACACACACACACACACCGACAACACACACACACACCGATAACACACACACACACACACCAACAACACACACACACACCGACCATTCACACACACACACACCGACAACACACACACACACACACACACACACCGACAACACACACACACACACACCGACAACACACACACACCGACAACACACACACACACACACACCGACAACACACACACACCGACAACACACACACACACACACCGACAACACACACACACACACACACACACACACACACACACCGACAACACACACACACACACACACACACACCGACAACACACACACACACACACACACACACACACACACACACACACACACACACACACACACACCGACAACACACACACACACACATCGACAACACACACACACACACAAACACCAGCAACACACACACACACACAGACAACACACACACACACACACCCACAACACACACACACCGACAACACATAAACACACACACACCGACAACACACACAAACACACAGACAACACACACACACACACACCGACAACACACACACACACACACCGACAACACACACACACCGACAACACACACACACACACACACACCAACAACACACACACACACACCGACAACACACACACACACACACACACACTGACAACACACACACACACACACCGACAACACACACACACACACCGACAACACACACACACACACACACACACACACACACACACCGACAACACACACACACACCGACAACACACACACACACACACCGACAACACACACACACACACCGAAAACACACACACACACACACCGACAACACACACACACACACACACCGACAACACACACACACACACACACTGACAACACACACACACACACACACCGACAACACACACACACACACCGACAACACACACACACACACACACCGACAACACACACACACCGACAACACACACACACACCGACAACACATAAACACACACACACCGACAACACACACACACACACACACCGACAACACACACACACACACCGACAACACACACACACACACCGACCACACACACACACACACCGACAACACACACACACACACACACCGACAACACAAACACACACACACACACACCGACAACACACACACACACACACCGACAACACACACACCGACAACACACACACACACACACCGACAACACACACACACACACACAACGACAACACACACACACACACACACACACACACACACACACACACACTGACAACACACACACACACCGACAACACACACACATACACACCGACAACACACACAGACACCGACAACACACACACACACCGACAACACACACACACACACACACACACACCGACAACACACACACACACCGACAACACACACACACACCGACAACACACACACACACACCGACAACACACACACACACAGACAACACACACACACACACCGACAACACACACACACACACCGACAACACACACACACACACACCGACAACACATAAACACACACACACCGACAACACACACACACACACACACTGACAACACACACACACACACCAACAACACACACACACACACCGACAACACACACACACCGACAACACACACACACACACACACACACCGACAACACACACACACACACCGACAACACACACACACACACACACTGACATCACACACACACACACACACACACACCGACAACACACACACACACACACCGACAACACACACACACACACACACCGACAACACACACACACACACACACCGACAACACACACACACCGACAACACACACACACACACACTCGGACAACACACACACCGACAACACACACACACACAACACACACACACACACCGACAACACACACACACACACCGACAACACACACACACACACACCGACAACACAAACACACACACACACACCGACAACACACACACACACACACCGACAACACACACACACACACCGACAACACACACACACACCGACAACACAAACACACACACACACACACACACACACACCGACAACACAAACACACACACACACACACCGACAACACATAAACACACACACACCGACAACACACACACACACACACTGACAACACAGACACACACACACCGACAACACACACACAAACACACACCGACAACACACACACACAAACCGACAACACACACACACACACCGACCACACACACACACACCGACAACACACACACACACACACACCGACAACACACACACACACACACACCGACAACACACACACACCGACAACACACACACACACACCGACAACACACACACACACCGACAACACACACACACACACACCGACAACACACACACACACACCGACAACACACACACACACACACCGACAACACATAAACACACACACACCGACAACACACACACACACACACACTGACAACACACACACACACACCAACAACACACACACACACACACCGACAACACACACACACCGACAACACACACACACACACACACACCGACAACACACACACACACACCGACAACACACACACACACACACACTGACAACACACACACACACACACACACCGACAACACACACACACACACACCGACAACACACACACACACACACACACCGACAACACACACACACACACCGACAACACACACACACACACACTCGGACAACACACACACCGACAACACACACACACAACAAACACACACACACACACCGACAACACACACACACACACCGACAACACACACACACACACACTGACAACACACACACACACACACCGACAACACACACACACACACACCGACAACACACACACACACACCGACAACACACACACACACCGACAACACAAACACACACACACACACACACACACACCGACAACACACACACACACACCGACAACACACACACACACACACCGACAACACATAAACACACACACACCGACAACACACACACACACACACTGACAACACAGACACACACACACCGACAACACACACACACAAACACACCGACAACACACACACACAAACCGACAACACACACACACACACCGACCACACACACACACACCGACAACACACACACACACACACACACCGACAACACACACACACACACCGACAACACACACACACACACACACACACCGACAACACACACACACACCGATAACACACACACACACACACCAACAACACACACACACACCGACCATTCACACACACACACACCGACAACACACACACACACACACACACACCGACAACACACACACACACACACCGACAACACACACACACCGACAACACACACACACACACACACCGACAACACACACACACACACACCGACAACACACACACACACACACACACACACACACACACCGACAACACACACACACACACACACACCGACAACACACACACACACACACACACACACACACACACACACACACACACACACACCGACAACACACACACACACACATCGACAACACACACACACACACAAACACCAGCAACACACACACACACACAGACAACACACACACACACACACCCACAACACACACACACCGACAACACATAAACACACACACACCGACAACACACACACACACACAGACAACACACACACACACACACCGACAACACACACACACACACACCGACAACACACACACACACACACCGACAACACACACACACACACCGACAACACACACACACACCGACAACACAAACACACACACACACACACACACACACACACCGACAACACACACACACACACCGACAACACACACACACACCGACAACACAAACACACACACACACACACACACACACCGACAACACACACACACACACCGACAACACAAACACACACACACACACACCGACAACACATAAACACACACACACCGACAACACACACACACACACACTGACAACACAGACACACACACACCGACAACACACACACAAACACACACCGACAACACACACACACAAACCGACAACACACACACACACACCGACCACACACACACACACCGACAACACACACACACACACACACCGACAACACACACACACACACACACCGACAACACACACACACCGACAACACACACACACACACCGACAACACACACACACACCGACAACACACACACACACACACCGACAACACACACACACACACCGACAACACACACACACACACACCGACAACACATAAACACACACACACCGACAACACACACACACACACACACTGACAACACACACACACACACACCGACAACACACACACACACACACCGACAACACACACACACACCGACAACACACACACACACACACACACACCAACAACACACACACACACACACCGACAACACACACACACACACACACACTGACAACACACACACACACACACCGACAACACACACACACACACACCGACAACACACACACACACACACACACACACACACACACCGACAACACACACACACACCGACAACACACACACACACACACCGACAACACACACACACACCGAAAACACACACACACACACACCGACAACACACACACACACACACACACACCGACAACACACACACACACACACACTGACAACACACACACACACACACACCGACAACACACACACACACACACCGACAACACACACACACACACACCGACAACACACACACACCGACAACACACACACACACCGACAACACATAAACACACACACACCGACAACACACACACACACACACCGACAACACACACACACACACCGACAACACACACACACACACCGACCACACACACACACACCGACAACACACAGACACACACACACCGACAACACAAACACACACACACACACACCGACAACACACACACACACACACCGACAACACACACACCGACAACACACACACACACACACCGACAACACACACACACACACACCGACAACACACACACACACCGACAACACACACACACACACACACCGACAACACACACACACACAAACAACACACACACACACAACACACACACACACACACCGACAACACACACACACACACCGACAACACACACACACACACACCGACAACACACACACACACACACCGACAACACACACACACACACACCGACAACACACACACACACACACCGACAACACACACACACACACAACACACACACACACACCGACAACACACACACACACACACACCGACAACACACACACACACACACACACACACACACACACACCCACAACACACACACACCGACAACACACACACACACACACCGACAACACACACACACACACACCGACAACACACACACACACACACACTGACAACACACACACACACACACCGACAACACACACACACACACACCGACAACACACACACACACACACACACACACCGACAACACACACACACACACACACCGATAACACACACACACCGACAACACACACACACACACACACACTCAGACAACACACACACCGACAACACACACACACACAACACACACACACACCGACAACACACACACACACACACACCGACAACACACACACACACACACTGACAACACACACACACACACCGACAACACACACACACACACACACACACCGACAACACACACACACATACACACCGACAACACACACACACACCGACAACACACACACACACACACACACACACACACACACCGACAACACACACACACACCGACAACACACACACACACACACCGACAACACACACACACACACCGCCAACACACACACACACACACCGACAACACATAAACACACACACACCGACAACACACACACACAGACAACACACACACACACACACACACCGACAACACACACACACTGACAACACACACACACACACACACACACCGACAACACACACACACACACACCGACAACACACACACACACACACACTGACAACACACACACACACACACCGACAACACACACACACACACACCGACAACTCACACACACACACACACCGACAACAAACACACACACCGACAACACACACACACACACACCGACAACACACACACACACAACACACACACACACACACCGACAACACACACACACACACACCGACAACACACACACCCACACCGACAACACACACACACACACACCGACAACACACACACACACACCGACAACAGACACACACACACACACCGACAACACACACACACAAACAACACACACACACAACACACACACACACACACCGACAACACACACACACACACACCGACAACACACACACACACACACCGACAACACACACACACACACACACACACACCGACAACACACACACACACACACCGACAACACACACACACACACACCGACAACACACACACACACACACCGACAACACACACACACACACAACACACACACACACACCGACAACACACACACACACACACACCGACAACACACACACACACACACACACACACACACACACACACACACACCGACAACACACACACACACACATCGACAACACACACACACACACAAACACCAGCAACACACACACACACACAGACAACACACACACACACACACCCACAACACACACACACCGACAACACATAAACACACACACACCGACAACACACACACACACACAGACAACACACACACACACACACCGACAACACACACACACACACACCGACAACACACACACACCGACAACACACACACACACACACACACCAACAACACACACACACACACACCGACAACACACACACACACACACACACTGACAACACACACACACACACACCGACAACACACACACACACACACCGACAACACACACACACACACACACACACACACACACCGACAACACACACACACACCGACAACACACACACACACACACCGACAACACACACACACACACCGAAAACACACACACACACACACCGACAACACACACACACACACACACACACCGACAACACACACACACACACACACTGACAACACACACACACACACACCGACAACACACACACACACACCGACAACACACACACACACACCGACAACACACACACACCGACAACACACACACACACCGACAACACATAAACACACACACACCGACAACACACACACACACACACCGACAACACACACACACACACCGACAACACACACACACACACCGACCACACACACACACACCGACAACACACACACACACACACACCGACAACACAAACACACACACACACACACCGACAACACACACACACACACACCGACAACACACACACCGACAACACACACACACACACACCGACAACACACACACACACACACAACGACAACACACACACACACACACACACACACACACACACACACACTGACAACACACACACACCGACAACACACACACATACACACCGACAACACACACACACACC
>NW_027675430.1:110000-120000 GCF_965601325.2 Salmo salar
CAACACACACACACACACACCGACAACACACACACACACACCGGCAACACACACACACACACCGACAACACACACACACACACACACCGACAACACACACACACACACACACACACACACACACACACACACACACACACACACACACCGACAACACACACACACACACACACCGACAACACACACACACACAAACAACACACACACACACAACACACACACACACACACCGACAACACACACACACACACCGACAACACACACACACACACACCGACAACACACACACACACACACCGACAACACACACACACACACACCGACAACACACACACACACACACCGACAACACACACACACACACAACACACACACACACACCGACAACACACACACACACACACACCGACAACACACACACACACACACACACACACACACACACACACACCGACAACACACACACACACACACATCGACAACACACACACACACAAACACCAGCAACACACACACACACCGAAAACACACACACACACCCACAACACACACACACCGACAACACACACACACACACACCGACAACACACACACACACACACACTGACAACACACACACACCGACAACACACACACACACACACACCGACAACACACACACACACACACACACACACACACACCGACAACACACACACACACACACCGACAACACACACACACCGACAACACACACACACACACACCGACAACACACACACACCGACAACACACACACACACACACACCGACAACACACACACACACACACACACCGACAACACACACACACCCACAACACACACACACCGACAACACATAAACACACACACACCGACAATACACACACACACACAGACAACACACACACACACACACCGACAACACACACACACACACACCGACAACACACACACACCGACAACACACACACACACACACACCAACAACACACACACACACACACCGACAACACACACACACACACACACACTGACGACACACACACACACACCGACAACACACACACACACACACCGACAACACACACACACACACACACACACACACACACCGACAACACACACACACACCGACAACACACACACACACACACACCGACAACACACACACACACACCGAAAACACACACACACACACACCGACAACACACACACACACACACACACACCGACAACACACACACACACACACACTGACAACACACACACACACACACACCGACAACACACACACACACACACCGACAACACACACACACACACACACCGACAACACACACACACCGACAACACACACACACACCGACAACACATAAACACACACACACCGACAACACACACACACACACACCGACAACACACACACACACACCGACAACACACACACACACACCGACCACACACACACACACCGACAACACACACACACACACACACCGACAACACAAACACACACACACACACACCGACAACACACACACACACACACCGACAACACACACACCGACAACACACACACACACACACCGACAACACACACACACACACACAACGACAACACACACACACACACACACACACACACACTGACAACACACACACACACCGACAACACACACACATACACACCGACAACACACACACACACCGACAACACACACACACACCGACAACACACACACACACACACACACACACACCGACAACACACACACACACCGACAACACACACAGACACCGACAACACACACACACACACCGACAACACACACACACACCGACAACACACACACACACACACCGACAACACACACACACACACCGACAACACACACACACACACACCGACAACACATAAACACACACACACCGACAACACACACACACCGACAACACACACACACACACACACACCGACAACACACACACACACACCGACAACACACACACACACACACACTGACAACACACACACACACACACACACCGACAACACACACACACACACACCGACAACACACACACACACACACACACCGACAACACACACACACACACACACCGACAACACACACACACACACACTCGGACAACACACACACCGACAACACACACACACACAACACACACACACACACCGACAACACACACACACACACCGACAACACACACACACACACACTGACAACACACACACACACACACCGACAACACACACACACACACACCGACAACACACACACACACACCGACAACACACACACACACCGACAACACAAACACACACACACACACACACACACACCGACAACACACACACACACACCGACAACACACACACACACACACCGACAACACATAAACACACACACACCGACAACACACACACACACACACTGACAACACAGACACACACACACCGACAACACACACACACAAACACACCGACAACACACACACACAAACCGACAACACACACACACACACCGACCACACACACACACACCGACAACACACACACACACACACACACCGACAACACACACACACACACCGACAACACACACACACACACACACACACCGACAACACACACACACACCGATAACACACACACACACACACCAACAACACACACACACACCGACCATTCACACACACACACACCGACAACACACACACACACACACACACACCGACAACACACACACACACACACCGACAACACACACACACCGACAACACACACACACACACACACCGACAACACACACACACCGACAACACACACACACACACACCGACAACACACACACACACACACACACACACACACACACACCGACAACACACACACACACACACACACACACCGACAACACACACACACACACACACACACACACACACACACACACACACACACACCGACAACACACACACACACATCGACAACACACACACACACACAAACACCAGCAACACACACACACACACAGACAACACACACACACACACACACACCCACAACACACACACACCGACAACACATAAACACACACACACCGACAACACACACACACACACAGACAACACACACACACACACACCGACAACACACACACACACACCGACAACACACACACACCGACAACACACACACACACACACACACCAACAACACACACACACACACCGACAACACACACACACACACACACACACTGACAACACACACACACACACACCGACAACACACACACACACACACCGACAACACACACACACACACACACACACACACACACCGACAACACACACACACACCGACAACACACACACACACACACCGACAACACACACACACACACCGAAAACACACACACACACACACCGACAACACACACACACACACACACCGACAACACACACACACACACACACTGACAACACACACACACACACACACCGACAACACACACACACACACCGACAACACACACACACACACCGACAACACACACACACCGACAACACACACACACACACCGACAACACATAAACACACACACACCGACAACACACACACACACACACACCGACAACACACACACACACACACACCGACAACACAAACACACACACACACACACCGACAACACACACACACACACACCGACAACACACACACCGACAACACACACACACACACACCGACAACACACACACACACACACAACGACAACACACACACACACACACACACACACACACACACACACTGACAACACACACACACACCGACAACACACACACACACACCGACAACACACACACACACACACACACACACTGATAACACACACACACCGACAACACACACACACACACACACACACACCGACAACACACACACACACCGACAACACACACACACACACACCGACAACACACACACACACAACACACACACACACACACCGACAACACACACACACACACACCGACAACACACACACACACACCGAAAACACACACACACCGACAACAAACACACACACACCGACAACAGACACACACACACACACCGACAACACACACACACCGACAACACACACACACACACACCGACAACACACACACACCGACAACACTGACACACACACACCGACAACACACACACACACCGAAAACACACACACACACACACCGACAACACACACACACACACACACACCGACAACACACACACACACCGACAACACACACACACACACACACTGACAACACACACACACACACCGAAAACACACACACACACACACCGACAACACACACACACACACACACCGACAACACACACACACCGACAACACACACACACACACCGACAAGACACACACACACCGACAACACACACACACACACACACCGACAACACACACACACACACACCGACAACACATAAACACACACACACCGACAACACACACACACACACTGACAACACACACACACACACACCGACAACACACACACACACACACACACACCGACAACACACACACACCGACAACACACACACACACACCGACAACACACACACACGCACACACACCGACAACACACACACACACCGACAACACACACACACACTGACAACACACACACACACACCGACAACACACACACACACACACACCGACAACACACACACACACACCGACAACACACACACACACACCGACAACATATAAACACACACACACACACACCGACAACACACACACACACACCGACAACACATAAACACACACACACACCGACAACACACACACACACACCGACAACACACACACACACACACCGACAACACATAAACACACACACACACCGACAACACACACACACACACCGACAACACACACACACACACCGACAACACACACACACACACCGACAACACACACACACACACACACCGACAACACACACACACACACACCGACAACACACACACACACACCGGCAACACACACACACACACCGACAACACACACACACACACACACCGACAACACACACACACACACACACACACACACACACACACACACACACACACACACCGACAACACACACACACACACACACCGACAACACACACACACACAAACAACACACACACACACAACACACACACACACACACCGACAACACACACACACACACCGACAACACACACACACACACACCGACAACACACACACACACACACCGACAACACACACACACACACACCGACAACACACACACACACACACCGACAACACACACACACACACAACACACACACACACACCGACAACACACACACACACACACACCGACAACACACACACACACACACACACACACACACACACACACACCGACAACACACACACACACACACATCGACAACACACACACACACAAACACCAGCAACACACACACACACCGAAAACACACACACACACCCACAACACACACACACCGACAACACACACACACACACACCGACAACACACACACACACACACACTGACAACACACACACACCGACAACACACACACACACACACACCGACAACACACACACACACACACACACACACACACACCGACAACACACACACACACACACCGACAACACACACACACCGACAACACACACACACACACACCGACAACACACACACACCGACAACACACACACACACACACACCGACAACACACACACACACACACACACCGACAACACACACACACCCACAACACACACACACCGACAACACATAAACACACACACACCGACAATACACACACACACACAGACAACACACACACACACACACCGACAACACACACACACACACACCGACAACACACACACACCGACAACACACACACACACACCAACAACACACACACACACACACCGACAACACACACACACACACACACACTGACGACACACACACACACACCGACAACACACACACACACACACCGACAACACACACACACACACACACACACACACACACCGACAACACACACACACACCGACAACACACACACACACACACACCGACAACACACACACACACACCGAAAACACACACACACACACACCGACAACACACACACACACACACACACACCGACAACACACACACACACACACACTGACAACACACACACACACACACACCGACAACACACACACACACACACCGACAACACACACACACACACACACCGACAACACACACACACCGACAACACACACAGACACCGACAACACACACACACACACCGACAACACACACACACACCGACAACACACACACACACACACCGACAACACACACACACACACCGACAACACACACACACACACACCGACAACACATAAACACACACACACCGACAACACACACACACACACCGACAACACACACACACACACCGACAACACACACACACCGACAACACACACACACACACCGACAACACATAAACACACACACACCGACAACACACACACACACACACACCGACAACACACACACACACACACACCGACAACACAAACACACACACACACACACCGACAACACACACACACACACACCGACAACACACACACCGACAACACACACACACACACACCGACAACACACACACACACACACAACGACAACACACACACACACACACACACACACACACACACACTGACAACACACACACACACCGACAACACACACACATACACACCGACAACACACACAGACACCGACAACACACACACACACCGACAACACACACACACACACACACACACCGACAACACACACACACACACACACTGACAACACACACACACACACACACCGACAACACACACACACACACACCGACAACACACACACACACACACACCGACAACACACACACACCGACAACACACACACACACCGACAACACATAAACACACACACACCGACAACACACACACACACACACCGACAACACACACACACACACCGACAACACACACACACACACCGACCACACACACACACACCGACAACACACACACACACACACACCGACAACACAAACACACACACACACACACCGACAACACACACACACACACACCGACAACACACACACCGACAACACACACACACACACACCGACAACACACACACACACACACAACGACAACACACACACACACACACACACACACACACTGACAACACACACACACACCGACAACACACACACATACACACCGACAACACACACACACACCGACAACACACACACACACCGACAACACACACACACACACACACACACACACCGACAACACACACACACACCGACAACACACACAGACACCGACAACACACACACACACACCGACAACACACACACACACCGACAACACACACACACACACACCGACAACACACACACACACACCGACAACACACACACACACACACCGACAACACATAAACACACACACACCGACAACACACACACACCGACAACACACACACACACACACACACCGACAACACACACACACACACCGACAACACACACACACACACACACTGACAACACACACACACACACACACACCGACAACACACACACACACACACCGACAACACACACACACACACACACACCGACAACACACACACACACACACACCGACAACACACACACACACACACTCGGACAACACACACACCGACAACACACACACACACAACACACACACACACACCGACAACACACACACACACACCGACAACACACACACACACACACTGACAACACACACACACACACACCGACAACACACACACACACACACCGACAACACACACACACACACCGACAACACACACACACACCGACAACACAAACACACACACACACACACACACACCGACAACACACACACACACACCGACAACACACACACACACACACCGACAACACATAAACACACACACACCGACAACACACACACACACACACTGACAACACAGACACACACACACCGACAACACACACACACAAACACACCGACAACACACACACACAAACCGACAACACACACACACACACCGACCACACACACACACACCGACAACACACACACACACACACACACCGACAACACACACACACACACCGACAACACACACACACACACACACACACCGACAACACACACACACACCGATAACACACACACACACACACCAACAACACACACACACACCGACCATTCACACACACACACACCGACAACACACACACACACACACACACACCGACAACACACACACACACACACCGACAACACACACACACCGACAACACACACACACACACACACACACCGACAACACACACACACCGACAACACACACACACACACACCGACAACACACACACACACACACACACACACACACACACACCGACAACACACACACACACACACACACACACCGACAACACACACACACACACACACACACACACACACACACACACACACACACACCGACAACACACACACACACATCGACAACACACACACACACACAAACACCAGCAACACACACACACACACAGACAACACACACACACACACACCCACAACACACACACACCGACAACACATAAACACACACACACCGACAACACACACACACACACAGACAACACACACACACACACACCGACAACACACACACACACACCGACAACACACACACACCGACAACACACACACACACACACACACCAACAACACACACACACACACCGACAACACACACACACACACACACACACTGACAACACACACACACACACACCGACAACACACACACACACACACCGACAACACACACACACACACACACACACACACACACCGACAACACACACACACACCGACAACACACACACACACACACCGACAACACACACACACACACCGAAAACACACACACACACACACCGACAACACACACACACACACACACCGACAACACACACACACACACACACTGACAACACACACACACACACACACCGACAACACACACACACACACCGACAACACACACACACACACCGACAACACACACACACCGACAACACACACACACACACCGACAACACATAAACACACACACACCGACAACACACACACACACACACACCGACAACACACACACACACACACACCGACAACACAAACACACACACACACACACCGACAACACACACACACACACACCGACAACACACACACCGACAACACACACACACACACACCGACAACACACACACACACACACAACGACAACACACACACACACACACACACACACACACACACACTGACAACACACACACACACCGACAACACACACACATACACACCGACAACACACACAGACACCGACAACACACACACACACCGACAACACACACACACACACACACACACACACCGACAACACACACACACACCGACAACACACACACACACCGACAACACACACACACACACCGACAACACACACACACACCGACAACACACACACACACCGACAACACACACACACACACCGACAACACACACACACACACACCGACAACACATAAACACACACACACCGACAACACACACACACACACACACTGACAACACACACACACACACCAACAACACACACACACACACCGACAACACACACACACCGACAACACACACACACACACACACACCGACAACACACACACACACACCGACAACACACACACACACACACA
>NW_027675430.1:127500-132500 GCF_965601325.2 Salmo salar
ACACACACACCGACAACACACACACACACCGACAACACACACACACACCGACAACACACACACACACACCGACAACACACACACACACCGACAACACACACACACACACACACCGACAACACACACACACACACCGACAACACACACACACACACACACTGACAACACACACACACACACACACACACCGACAACACACACACACACACACCGACAACACACACACACACACACCGACAACACACACACACACACACACCGACAACACACACACACCGACAACACACACACACACACACTCGGACAACACACACACCGACAACACACACACACACAACACACACACACACACCGACAACACACACACACACACCGACAACACACACACACACACACTGACAACACACACACACACACACCGACAACACACACACACCGACAACACACACACACACACCGACAACACACACACACACCGACAACACAAACACACACACACACACACACACACACCGACAACACACACACACACACCGACAACACACACACACACACACCGACAACACATAAACACACACACACCGACAACACACACACACACACACTGACAACACAGACACACACACACCGACAACACACACACACACACACACCGACAACACACACACACAAACCGACAACACACACACACACACCGACCACACACACACCGACAACACACACACACACACACACCGACAACACACACACACACACCGACAACACACACACACACACACACACCGACAACACACACACACACCGATAACACACACACACACACACCAACAACACACACACACACACACACCGACCATTCACACACACACACACCGACAACACACACACACACACACACACACACCGACAACACACACACACACACACCGACAACACACACACACACACACACCGACAACACACACACACCGACAACACACACACACACACACCGACAACACACACACACACACACACACACCGACAACACACACACACACACACACACACACCGACAACACACACACACACACACCGACAACACACACACACACACACACCGACAACACACACACACACAAACAACACACACACACACAACACACACACACACACACCGACAACACACACACACACACCGACAACACACACACACACACACCGACAACACACACACACACACACCGACAACACACACACACACACACCGACAACACACACACACACACAACACACACACACACACACCGACAACACACACACACACACACCGACAACACACACACACACACACACTGACAACACACACACACACACACCGACAACACACACACACACACACCGACAACACACACACACACACACACACACACACACCGACAACACACACACACACACACACCGATAACACACACACACCGACAACACACACACACACACACACACTCAGACAACACACACACCGACAACACACACACACACAACACACACACACACCGACAACACACACACACACACACACCGACAACACACACACACACACACTGACAACACACACACACACACACACACACCGACAACACACACACACATACACACCGACAACACACACACACACCGACAACACACACACACACACACACACACACACACACACACACACACACCGACAACACACACACACACCGACAACACACACACACACACACCGACAACACACACACACACACCGCCAACACACACACACACACACCGACAACACATAAACACACACACACCGACAACACACACACACACACAGACAACACACACACACACACACACACCGACAACACACACACACCGACAACACACACACACACACACACACACCGACAACACACACACACACACACCGACAACACACACACACACACACACACTGACAACACACACACACACACACCGACAACACACACACACACACACCGACAACTCACACACACACACACACCGACAACACACACACACACACACCGACAACACACACACCCACACCGACAACACACACACACACACACCGACAACACACACACACACACCGACAACAGACACACACACACACACCGACAACACACACACACAAACAACACACACACACAACACACACACACACACACCGACAACACACACACACACACACCGACAACACACACACACACACACCGACAACACACACACACACACACACACACACCGACAACACACACACACACACACACCGACAACACACACACACACACAACACACACACACACACCGACAACACACACACACACAAACACCGACAACACACACACACACACACACACACACACACACACACACAGACAACACACACACACACACACACACCGACAACACACACACACCGACAACACACACACACACACACACACACCGACAACACACACACACACACACACACTGACAACACACACACACACACACCGACAACACACACACACACACACCGACAACTCACACACACACACACACCGACAACACACACACACACACACCGACAACACACACACCCACACCGACAACACACACACACACACACCGACAACACACACACACACACCGACAACAGACACACACACACACACCGACAACACACACACACAAACAACACACACACACAACACACACACACACACACCGACAACACACACACACACACACCGACAACACACACACACACACACCGACAACACACACACACACACACACACACCGACAACACACACACACACACACCGACAACACACACACACACACACCGACAACACACACACACACACACCGACAACACACACACACACACAACACACACACACACACCGACAACACACACACACACAAACACCGACAACACACACACACACACACACACACACACACACACACACACACACACACCGACAACACACACACACACACATCGACAACACACACACACACACAAACACCAGCAACACACACACACACACAGACAACACACACACACACACACCCACAACACACACACACCGACAACACATAAACACACACACACCGACAACACACACACACACACAGACAACACACACACACACACACCGACAACACACACACACACACACCGACAACACACACACACCGACAACACACACACACACACACACACCAACAACACACAAACACACACACCGACAACACACACACACACACACACACTGACAACACACACACACACACACCGACAACACACACACACACACACCGACAACACACACACACACACACACACACCGACAACACACACACACACCGACAACACACACACACACCGACAACACACACACACACACCGAAAACACACACACACACACACCGACAACACACACACACACACACACACACCGACAACACACACACACACACACACTGACAACACACACACACACACACCCCGACAACACACACACACACACACCGACAACACACACACACACACACACCGACAACACACACACACCGACAACACACACACACACCGACAACACATAAACACACACACACCGACAACACACACACACACACACCGACAACACACACACACACACCGACAACACACACACACACACACCGACCACACACACACACACCGACAACACACACACACACACACACCGACAACACAAACACACACACACACACACCGACAACACACACACACACACACCGACAACACACACACCGACAACACACACACACACACACCGACAACACACACACACACACACAACGACAACACACACACACACACACACACACACACACACACACACACTGACAACACACACACACACCGACAACACACACACATACACACCGACAACACACACACACACCGACAACACACACACACACCGACAACACACACACACACACACACACACCGACAACACACACACACACCGACAACACACACAGACACCGACAACACACACACACACACCGACAACACACACACACACCGACAACACACACACACACCGACAACACACACACACACACCGACAACACACACACACACACACCGACAACACATAAACACACACACACCGACAACACACACACACACACACACTGACAACACACACACACACACCAACAACACACACACACACACCGACAACACACACACACCGACAACACACACACACACACACACACCGACAACACACACACACACACCGACAACACACACACACACACACACTGACAACACACACACACACACACACACACCGACAACACACACACACACACACCGACAACACACACACACACACACACACCGACAACACACACACACACACACACCGACAACACACACACACACACACTCGGACAACACACACACCGACAACACACACACACACAACACACACACACACACCGACAACACACACACACACACCGACAACACACACACACACACACTGACAACACACACACACACACACCGACAACACACACACACACACACCGACAACACACACACACACACCGACAACACACACACACACCGACAACACAAACACACACACACACACACACACACCGACAACACACACACACACACCGACAACACACACACACACACACCGACAACACATAAACACACACACACCGACAACACACACACACTGACAACACAGACACACACACACCGACAACACACACACACACACACACCGACAACACACACACACAAACCGACAACACACACACACACACCGACCACACACACACACACCGACAACACACACACACACACACACACCGACAACACACACACACACACCGACAACACACACACACACACACACACACCGACAACACACACACACACCGATAACACACACACA
>NW_027675430.1:137500-140000 GCF_965601325.2 Salmo salar
ACACACACACACACAGACAACACACACACACACACACCGACAACACACACACACACACACCGACAACACACACACACCGACAACACACACACACACACACACACCAACAACACACACACAAACACACCGACAACACACACACACACACACACACTGACAACACACACACACACACACCGACAACACACACACACACACACCGACAACACACACACACACACACACACACACACCGACAACACACACACACACCGACAACACACACACACACACACCGACAACACACACACACACACCGAAAACACACACACACACACACCGACAACACACACACACACACACACACACCGACAACACACACACACACACACACTGACAACACACACACACACACACACCGACAACACACACACACACACACCGACAACACACACACACACACACCGACAACACACACACACCGACAACACACACACACACCGACAACACATAAACACACACACACCGACAACACACACACACACACACCGACAACACACACACACACACCGACAACACACACACACACACCGACCACACACACACACACCGACAACACACAGACACACACACACCGACAACACAAACACACACACACACACACCGACAACACACACACACACACACCGACAACACACACACCGACAACACACACACACACACACCGACAACACACACACACACACACCGACAACACACACACACACCGACAACACACACACACACACACACCGACAACACACACACACACAAACAACACACACACACACAACACACACACACACACACCGACAACACACACACACACACCGACAACACACACACACACACACCGACAACACACACACACACACACCGACAACACACACACACACACACCGACAACACACACACACACACACCGACAACACACACACACACACAACACACACACACACACCGACAACACACACACACACACACACCGACAACACACACACACACACACCGACAACACACACACACACACACACACACACCGACAACACACACACACACACACACCGATAACACACACACACCGACAACACACACACACACACACACACTCAGACAACACACACACCGACAACACACACACACACAACACACACACACACCGACAACACACACACACACACACACCGACAACACACACACACACACTGACAACACACACACACACACCGACAACACACACACACACACACACACACCGACAACACACACACACACACACACACACACACACACACACCGACAACACACACACACACCGACAACACACACACACACACACCGACAACACACACACACACACCGCCAACACACACACACACACACCGACAACACATAAACACACACACACCGACAACACACACACACAGACAACACACACACACACACACACACCGACAACACACACACACACACACACCGACAACACACACACACACACACACTGACAACACACACACACACACACCGACAACACACACACACACACACCGACAACTCACACACACACACACACCGACAACAAACACACACACCGACAACACACACACACACACACCGACAACACACACACACACAACACACACACACACCGACAACACACACACACACACACCGACAACACACACACCCACACCGACAACACACACACACACACACCGACAACACACACACACACACCGACAACAGACACACACACACACACCGACAACACACACACACAAACAACACACACACACAACACACACACACACACACCGACAACACACACACACACACACCGACAACACACACACACACACACCGACAACACACACACACACACACACACACACCGACAACACACACACACACACACCGACAACACACACACACACACACCGACAACACACACACACACACACCGACAACACACACACACACACAACACACACACACACACCGACAACACACACACACACACACACCGACAACACACACACACACACACACACACACACACACACACACACACACCGACAACACACACACACACACATCGACAACACACACACACACACAAACACCAGCAACACACACACACACACAGACAACACACACACACACACACCCACAACACACACACACCGACAACACATAAACACACACACACCGACAACACACACAAACACACAGACAACACACACACACACACACCGACAACACACACACACACACACCGACAACACACACACACCGACAACACACACACACACACACACACCAACAACACACACACACACACACCGACAACACACACACACACACACACACTGACAACACACACACACACACACCGACAACACACACACACACACACCGACAACACACACACACACACACACACACACACACACCGACAACACACACACACACCGACAACACA
>NW_027675430.1:142500-147500 GCF_965601325.2 Salmo salar
CTGACAACACACACACACACACCGAAAACACACACACACACACACCGACAACACACACACACACACACACCGACAACACACACACACCGACAACACACACACACACACCGACAACACACACACACACCGACAACACACACACACACACACACCGACAACACACACACACACACACCGACAACACATAAACACACACACACCGACAACACACACACACACACTGACAACACACACACACACACACCGACAACACACACACACACACACACACACCGACAACACACACACACACCGACAACACACACACACACACCGACAACACACACACACGCACACACACCGACAACACACACACACACCGACAACACACACACACACTGACAACACACACACACACACCGACAACACACACACACACACACACCGACAACACACACACACACACCGACAACACACACACACACACACCGACAACATATAAACACACACACACACACACCGACAACACACACACACACACCGACAACACATAAACACACACACACACCGACAACACACACACACACACCGACAACACACACACACACACACCGACAACACATAAACACACACACACACACACCGACAACACACACACACACACCGACAACACACACACACACACCGACAACACACACACACACACCGACAACACACACACACACACACACCGACAACACACACACACACACACCGACAACACACACACACACACCGGCAACACACACACACACACCGACAACACACACACACACACACACCGACAACACACACACACACACACACACACACACACACACACACACACACACACACACACACACACACCGACAACACACACACACACACACACCGACAACACACACACACACAAACAACACACACACACACAACACACACACACACACACCGAAAACACACACACACACACCGACAACACACACACACACACACCGACAACACACACACACACACACCGACAACACACACACACACACACCGACAACACACACACACACACACCGACAACACACACACACACACAACACACACACACACACCGACAACACACACACACACACACACCGACAACACACACACACACACACACACACACACACACACACACCGACAACACACACACACACACACATCGACAACACACACACACACAAACACCAGCAACACACACACACACCGAAAACACACACACACACCCACAACACACACACACCGACAACACACACACACACACACCGACAACACACACACACACACACACTGACAACACACACACACCGACAACACACACACACACACACACCGACAACACACACACACACACACACACACACACACACCGACAACACACACACACACACACCGACAACACACACACACCGACAACACACACACACACACACCGACAACACACACACACCGACAACACACACACACACACACACACCGACAACACACACACACACACACACACCGACAACACACACACACCCACAACACACACACACCGACAACACATAAACACACACACACCGACAATACACACACACACACAGACAACACACACACACACACACCGACAACACACACACACACACACCGACAACACACACACACCGACAACACACACACACACACACACCAACAACACACACACACACACACCGACAACACACACACACACACACACACTGACGACACACACACACACACCGACAACACACACACACACACACCGACAACACACACACACACACACACACACACACACCGACAACACACACACACACCGACAACACACACACACACACACCGACAACACACACACACACACCGAAAACACACACACACACACACCGACAACACACACACACACACACACACACCGACAACACACACACACACACACACTGACAACACACACACACACACACACCGACAACACACACACACACACACCGACAACACACACACACACACACACCGACAACACACACACACCGACAACACACACACACACCGACAACACATAAACACACACACACCGACAACACACACACACACACACCGACAACACACACACACACACCGACAACACACACACACACACCGACCACACACACACACACCGACAACACACACACACATCTACAACACAAACACACACACACACACACCGACAACACACACACACACACACCGACAACACACACACCGACAACACACACACACACACACTGACAACACACACACACACAACGACAACACACACACACACACACACACACACACACACTGACAACACACACACACACCGACAACACACACACATACACACCGACAACACACACACACACCGACAACACACACACACACCGACAACACACACACACACACACACACACACACCGACAACACACACACACACCGACAACACACACAGACACCGACAACACACACACACACACCGACAACACACACACACACCGACAACACACACACACACACACCGACAACACACACACACACACCGACAACACACACACACACACACCGACAACACATAAACACACACACACCGACAACACACACACACACACACACTGACAACACACACACACACACCAACAACACACACACACACACCGACAACACACACACACCGACAACACACACACACACACACACACCGACAACACACACACACACACCGACAACACACACACACACACACACTGACAACACACACACACACACACACACCGACAACACACACACACACACACCGACAACACACACACACACACACACACCGACAACACACACACACACACCGACAACACACACACACACACACTCGGACAACACACACACCGACAACACACACACACACAACACACACACACACACCGACAACACACACACACACACCGACAACACACACACACACACACTGACAACACACACACACACACACCGACAACACACACACACACACACCGACAACACACACACACACACCGACAACACACACACACACCGACAACACAAACACACACACACACACACACACACACCGACAACACACACACACACACCGACAACACACACACACACACACCGACAACACATAAACACACACACACCGACAACACACACACACACACACTGACAACACAGACACACACACACCGACAACACACACACACAAACACACCGACAACACACACACACAAACCGACAACACACACACACACACCGACCACACACACACACACCGACAACACACACACACACACACACACCGACAACACACACACACACACCGACAACACACACACACACACACACACACCGACAACACACACACACACCGACAACACACACACACACACACCGACAACACACACACACCGACAACACACACACACACACACACCGACAACACACACACACCGACAACACACACACACACACACCGACAACACACACACACACACACACACACACACACACACCGACAACACACACACACACACACACACACACACACCGACAACACACACACACACACACACACACACACACACACACACACACACACACCGACAACACACACACACACACATCGACAACACACACACACACACACAAACACCAGCAACACACACACACACACAGACAACACACACACACACACACCCACAACACACACACACCGACAACACATAAACACAAACACACCGACAACACACACACACACACAGACAACACACACACACACACACCGACAACACACACACACACACACCGACAACACACACACACCGACAACACACACACACACACACACACCAACAACACACACACACACACCGACAACACACACACACACACACACACACTGACAACACACACACACACACACCGACAACACACACACACACACACCGACAACACACACACACACACACACACACACACACACACACGACAACACACACACACACCGACAACACACACACACACACACCGACAACACACACACACACACCGAAAACACACACACACACACACCGACAACACACACACACACACACACCGACAACACACACACACACACACACTGACAACACACACACACACACACACCGACAACACACACACACACACCGACAACACACACACACACACACACCGACAACACACACACACCGACAACACACACACACACCGACAACACATAAACACACACACACCGACAACACACACACACACACACACCGACAACACACACACACACACCGACAACACACACACACACACCGACCACACACACACACACACCGACAACACACACACACACACACACCGACAACACACACACACACACCGACCACACACACACACACACCGACAACACACACACACACACACACCGACAACACAAACACACACACACACACACCGACAACACACACACACACACACCGACAACACACACACCGACAACACACACACACACACACCGACAACACACACACACACACACAACGACAACACACACACACACACACACACACACACACACACACACACACACACTGACAACACACACACACACCGACAACACACACACATACACACCGACAACACACACAGACACCGACAACACACACACACACCGACAACACACACACACACACACACACACACCGACAACACACACACACACCGACAACACACACACACACCGACAACACACACACACACACCGACAACACACACACACACAGACAACACACACACACACACCGACAACACACACACACACACCGACAACACACACACACACACACCGACAACACATAAACACACACACACCGACAACACACACACACACACACACTGACAACACACACACACACACCAACAACACA
>NW_027675430.1:150000-177500 GCF_965601325.2 Salmo salar
ACACACACACTGACAACACACACACACACACACCGACAACACACACACACACACACACACACCGACAACACACACACACACCGACAACACACACACACACACCGACAACACACACACACACACACACCGACAACACACACACACACCGACAACACACACACACACTGACAACACACACACACACACCGACAACACACACACACACACACACCGACAACACACACACACACACCGACAACACACACACACACACACCGACAACATATAAACACACACACACACCGACAACACACACACACACACCGACAACACATAAACACACACACACACCGACAACACACACACACACACCGACAACACACACACACACACACCGACAACACATAAACACACACACACACCGACAACACACACACACACACCGACAACACACACACACACACCGACAACACACACACACACACCGACAACACACACACACACACACACCGACAACACACACACACACACACCGACAACACACACACACACACCGGCAACACACACACACACACCGACAACACACACACACACACACACCGACAACACACACACACACACACACACACACACACACACACACACACACACACACCGACAACACACACACACACACCGACAACACACACACACACAAACAACACACACACACACAACACACACACACACACACCGACAACACACACACACACACCGACAACACACACACACACACACCGACAACACACACACACACACACCGACAACACACACACACACACACCGACAACACACACACACACACACCGACAACACACACACACACACACCGACAACACACACACACACACACACACACACACACACACACACACACACACCGACAACACACACACACACACACATCGACAACACACACACACACAAACACCAGCAACACACACACACACACCGACAACACACACACACACACACACACACACACACACACACACACACACACCGACAACACACACACACACACACACCGACAACACACACACACACACACTGACAACACAGACACACACACACCGACAACACACACACACACACACACCGACAACACACACACACAAACCGACAACACACACACACACACCGACCACACACACACACACCGACAACACACACACACACACACACCGACAACACACACACACACACCGACAACACACACACACACACACACACACCGACAACACACACACACACCGATAACACACACACACACACACCAACAACACACACACACACACACACCGACCATTCACACACACACACACCGACAACACACACACACACACACACACACCGACAACACACACACACACACACCGACAACACACACACACCGACAACACACACACACACACACACCGACAACACACACACACACACACCGACAACACATAAACACACACACACCGACAACACACACACACACACTGACAACACACACACACACACACCGACAACACACACACACACACACACACACCGACAACACACACACACACCGACAACACACACACACACACCGACAACACACACACACACACACACACACCGACAACACACACACACACCGACAACACACACACACACTGACAACACACACACACACACCGACAACACACACACACACACCGACAACACACACACACACACCGACAACACACACACACACACACCGACAACATATAAACACACACACACACCGACAACACACACACACACACCGACAACACATAAACACACACACACACCGACAACACACACACACACACCGACAACACACACACACACACACCGACAACACATAAACACACACACACACCGACAACACACACACACACACCGACAACACACACACACACACCGACAACACACACACACACACCGACAACACACACACACACACACACCGACAACACACACACACACACACCGACAACACACACACACACACCGGCAACACACACACACACACCGACAACACACACACACACACACACCGACAACACACACACACACACACACACACACACACACACACACACACACACACACATCGACAACACACACACACACACCGACAACACACACACACACAAACAACACACACACACACAACACACACACACACACACCGACAACACACACACACACACCGACAACACACACACACACACCGACAACACACACACACACACACCGACAACACACACACACACACACCGACAACACACACACACACACACCGACAACACACACACACACACAACACACACACACACACCGACAACACACACACACACACCGACAACACACACACACACACACACACACACACACACACACACACCGACAACACACACACACACACACATCGACAACACACACACACACAAACACCAGCAACACACACACACACACCGACAACACACACACACACACACACACACACACACACACACACCGACAACACACACACACACACACACCGACAACACACACACACACACACTGACAACACACACACACACACACACCGACAACACACACACACACACACTGACAACACAGACACACACACACCGACAACACACACACACACACACACCGACAACACACACACACAAACCGACAACACACACACACACACCGACCACACACACACACACCGACAACACACACACACACCGACAACACACACACACACACACACCGACAACACACACACACACACCGACAACACACACACACACACACACCGACAACACACACACACACCGATAACACACACACACACACACCAACAACACACACACACACACACACCGACCATTCACACACACACACACCGACAACACACACACACACACACACACACCGACAACACACACACACACACACCGACAACACACACACACCGACAACACACACACACACACACACCGACAACACACACACACACACACCGACAACACATAAACACACACACACCGACAACACACACACACACACTGACAACACACACACACACACACCGACAACACACACACACACACACACACACCGACAACACACACACACACCGACAACACACACACACACACCGACAACACACACACACACACACACACACCGACAACACACACACACACCGACAACACACACACACACTGACAACACACACACACACACCGACAACACACACACACACACACACCGACAACACACACACACACACCGACAACACACACACACACACACCGACAACATATAAACACACACACACACCGACAACACACACACACACACCGACAACACATAAACACACACACACACCGACAACACACACACACACACCGACAACACACACACACACACACCGACAACACATAAACACACACACACACCGACAACACACACACACACACCGACAACACACACACACACACCGACAACACACACACACACACCGACAACACACACACACACACACACCGACAACACACACACACACACACCGACAACACACACACACACACCGGCAACACACACACACACACCGACAACACACACACACACACACACCGACAACACACACACACACACACACACACACACACACACACACACACACACACACACCGACAACACACACACACACACCGACAACACACACACACACAAACAACACACACACACACAACACACACACACACACACCGACAACACATACACACACACCGACAACACACACACACACACACCGACAACACACACACACACACACCGACAACACACACACACACACACCGACAACACACACACACACACACCGACAACACACACACACACACAACACACACACACACACCGACAACACACACACACACACCGACAACACACACACACACACACACACACACACACACACACACACACACCGACAACACACACACACACACACATCGACAACACACACACACACAAACACCAGCAACACACACACACACACCGACAACACACACACACACACACACACACACACACACACACACACACACACACACCGACAACACACACACACACACACACCGACAACACACACACACACACACTGACAACACAGACACACACACACCGACAACACACACACACACACACACCGACAACACACACACACAAACCGACAACACACACACACACACCGACCACACACCACACACACCGACAACACACACACACACACACACCGACAACACACACACACACACCGACAACACACACACACACACACACACACACCGACAACACACACACACACCGATAACACACACACACACACACCAACAACACACACACACACACACACCGACCATCACACACACACACACCGACAACACACACACACACACACACACACCGACAACACACACACACACACCACCGACAACACACACACACCGACAACACACACACACACACACCGACAACACACACACACCGACAACACACACACACACACACCGACAACACACACACACACACACACACACCGACAACACACACACACACACACACACACACACCGACAACACACACACACACACACCGACAACACACACACACACACCGACAACACACACACACACACACACCGACAACACACACACACCGACAACACACACACACACACACACACCGACAACACACACACACACACACACACACCGACAACACACACACACACACACACACACCGACAACACACACACACACACACACACCGACAACACACACACACACACCGACAACACACACACACACACACCACACACACTGAAACACACACACACCGACAACACACACACACACACACACACACACACACCGACAACACACACACACACCGACAACACACACACACACACACCGACAACACACACACACACAACACACACACACACACACCGACAACACACACACACACACACCGACAACACCACACACACACACCGACAACACACACACACCGACAACAACACACACACACACCGACAACACACACACACACACACCGACACACACACACACACACACACACACACACACACACCGACACACACACACACCGACAACACACACACACACACACCGACACACACACACACACACACAACACACACACACACACACCGACACCACACACACACACACACACCGACAACACACACACACACACACCGACAACACACACACACACACCGACAACACACACACACACACGACAACACACACACACACACCGACAACACACACACACACACACACCGACAACACACACACACCGACAACACACACACACACACCGACAACACACACACACACCGACAACACACACACACACACACACCGACAACACACACACACACACACCGACAACACACAACACACACACACCGACAACACACACACACACACGACAACACACACACACACACACGACAACACACACACACACACACCACACCGACAACACACACACACACCGACAACACACACACACACACGACACCACACACACACACACACACACACCGACAACACACACACACACCGACACCACACACACACACACGACAACACACACACACACACCGACAACACACACACACACCACACACCGACAACACACACACACACACCGACAACACACACACACACACACCGACAACACATAAACACACACACACACCGACAACACACACACACACACACTGACAACACAAACACACACACACACCGACAACACACACACACACACACCGACAACACACACACACACACACGACAACACACACACACACACACCGACACACCGACACACACACACACACACACCGACAACACACACACACACACCGACAACACACACACACACACACGACAACACACACACACACACACGACCGACAACACACACACACACACACCGACAACACACACACACACACCGACAACACACACACACACACACCGACAACACACAACACACACACACACCGACAACACACACACACACACACCGACAACACAAAACACACACACACACCGACACACACACACACACACACCGACAACACACACACACACACCGACAACACACCGACAACACACACACACACACACCGACAACACACACACACACACGACACACACACACACACACACACACACACACCGACAACACACACACACACACACCGACAACAAACACACACACCGACAACACACACACACACACCGACAACACACACACACACACCGACAACACACACACACACACACCGACAACACACACACACACACACACACACACACACACACACACACACACACACACACACACACACACACACACACACACACCGACAACACACACACACACACACCGACAACACACACACACACAACACCACACACACACACAACAACACACACACACACCGACAACACACACACCACACACACACACACACACACCGACAACACACACACACACACACACCGACAACACACACACACACACACACCGACAACACACACACACACACACCGACAACACACACACACACACACCGACAACACACACACACACACACACACCGACAACACACACACACCGACAACACACACACACACACCGACAACACACACACACACACCGACAACACACACACACACACACCGACAACACACACACACACACACCGACAACACATAAACACACACACACCGACAACACACACACACACACACACCGACAACACACACACACACCGACAACACACACACACACCGACAACACACACAACACACACACACACAGACAACACACACACACACACCGACAACACACACACACACACCGACAACACACCGACAACACACACACACACACACCGACAACCACACACACACACACCGACAACACACACACACACACACCGACAACACACACACACACACACCGACAACACACACACACACACACCGACAACACACACACACACACCGACAACACACACACACACACCGACAACACACACACACACACCACACACACACACACACACACACACCACACACACACACACACACACACACCGACAACACACACACACACACACACCGACACACACACACACACACACAAACACACACACACACCACACACACACACACACACACACCGACAACACACACACACACACGACACACACACACACACACACACCGACAACACACACACACACACAACTCACACACACACACCGACAACACACACACACACACACACCGACAACACACACACACACCGACACACACACACACACACCGACAACACACACACACACACATCGACAACACACACACGCAAACACCAGCACACACACACACACACACCGAAAACACACACACACACCCACACACACACACACACACCGACAACACACACACACACAACGACAACAGACACACACACACACCGACAACACACACACACACACACCGACAACACACACACACACACACCGACAACACACACACACACACACACACACACCGACAACACACACACACACACACACCGACAACACACACACACCGACAACACACACACACACACACACACTCAGACAACACACACACCGACAACACACACACACACACACACACACACACACCGACAACACACACACACACACACCGACAACACACACACACACACACTGACAACACACACACACACACCGACAACACACCGACAACACACACACACACACACCGACAACACACACACACACCGACAACACACACACACACACACACACACCGACAACACACACACACACACACCGACAACACACACACACACACCGGCAACACACACACACACACACACACACACACACACACACACACCACACACACACACACACACACCGACAACACACACACACACACACACCGACAACACACACACACACAAACAACACACACACACACAACACACACACACACACACCGACAACACACACACACACACACCGACAACACACACACACACACACCGACAACACACACACACACACACCGATAACACACACACACACACAACACACACACACACACCGACAACACACACACACACACACACCGACAACACACACACACACACACACACACACACACACACACACACACACACACACACACACACACACACACACACACCGACAACACACACACACACACACACCGACAACACACACACACACAAACAACACACACACACACAACACACACACACACACACCGACAACACACACACACACACACCGACAACACACACACACACACACCGACAACACACACACACACACACCGACAACACACACACACACACAACACACACACACACACCGACAACACACACACACACACACCGACAACACACACACACACACACACACACACACACACACACACACACACACACACACACACACACACCGACAACACACACACACACACATCGACAACACACACACACACAAACACCAGCAACACACACACACACACCGAAAACACACACACACACACACCCACAACACACACACACCGACAACACACACACACACACACCGACAACACACACACACACACACCGACAACACACACACACACACACACTGACAACACACACACACACACACCGACAACACACACACACACACACACCGACAACACACACACACACACACACACACACCGACAACACACACACACACACACACCGACAACACACACACACCGACAACACACACACACACACACACACTCAGACAACACACACACCGACAACACACACACACACAACACACACACACACCGACAACACACACACACACACACCGACAACACACACACACACACACACTGACAACACACACACACACACCGACAACACACACACACACACACACCGACAACACACACACACATACACACCGACAACACACACACACACCGACAACACACACACACACACACACACACACACACACCGACAACACACACACACACCAACAACACACACACACACACACCGCCAACACACACACACACACCGCCAACACACACACACACACACCGACAACACATAAACACACACACACCGACAACACACACACACACACAGACAACACACACACACACACACCGACAACACACACACACACACACACACCGACAACACACACACACCGACAACACACACACACACACACACACCGACAACACACACACACACACACACCGACAACACACACACACACACACACCGACAACACACACACACCGACAACACACACACACACACCGACAACACACACACACACCGACAACACACACACACACACACACCGACAACACACACACACACACACCGACAACACATAAACACACACACACCGACAACACACACACACACACACTGACAACACACACACACACACACCGACAACACACACACACACCGACAACACATAAACACACACACACACAGACAACACACACACACACACCGACAACACACACACACACACCGACAACACACCGACAACACACACACACACACACCGACAACACACACACACACACCGACAACACACACACACACACACCGACAACACACACACACACACACCGACAACACACACACACACACACCGACAACACACACACACACAACGGCAACACACACACACACACCGACAACACACACACACACACACACACACACACACACACACACACACACACACACACACACACACACACACACACACACACACACACACACACCGACAACACACACACACACACACACCGACAACACACACACACACAAACAACACACACACGCACAACACACACACACACACACCGACAACACACACACACACACCGACAACACACACACACACACACCGACAACACACACACACACACAACTCACACACACACACCGACAACACACACACACACACACACACCGACAACACACACACACACACACACACACACACACACACACACACACACACACACACACCAACAACACACACACACACACATCGACAACACACACACGCAAACACCAGCAACACACACACACACACCGAAAACACACACACACACACACCCACAACACAAACACACCGACAACACACACACACACACACCGACAACACACACACACACACACCGACAACACACACACACACACACACTGACAACACACACACACACACACCGACAACACACACACACACCGACAACACACACACACACACACCGACAACACACCGACAACACACACACACACACACCGACAACACACACACACACACCGACAACACACACACACACACACCGACAACACACACACACACACACCGACAACACACACACACACAACGGCAACACACACACACACACCGACAACACACACACACACACACACCGACAACACACACACACACACACACACACACACACACACACACACACACACACACACACACACACACACACACACACACACACCGACAACACACACACACACACACACCGACAACACACACACACACAAACAACACACACACGCACAACACACACACACACACACACCGACAACACACACACACACACACCGACAACACACACACACACACACCGACAACACACACACACACACAACTCACACACACACACCGACAACACACACACACACACACCGACAACACACACACACACACACACACACACACACACACACACACACCGACAACACACACACACACACATCGACAACACACACACGCAAACACCAGCAACACACACACACACACCGAAAACACACACACACACACACCCACAACACAAACACACCGACAACACACACACACACACACCGACAACACACACACACACACACCGACAACACACACACACACACACACTGACAACACACACACACACACACCGACAACACACACACACACCGACAACACACACACACACACACACACACACACCGACAACACACACACACACACACACCGACAACACACACACACCGACAACACACACACACACACACACACTCAGACAACACACACACCGACAACACACACACACACAACACACACACACACCGACAACACACACACACACACCGACAACACACACACACACACACTGACAACACACACACACACACCGACAACACACCGACAACACACACACACACACACCGACAACACACACCGACAACACACACACACACACACACACACACCGACAACACACACACACACACACACCGACAACACACACACACACACCGGCAACACACACACACACACACACCGACAACACACACACACACACACACACACACACACACACACACACACACACACACACACACAACACACACACACACACACCGACAACACACACACACACACACCGACAACACACACACACACACACCGACAACACACACACACACACACCGACAACACACACACACACCGACAACACACACACACACACACACCACAACACACACACACACACAACACACACACACACACCGACAACACACACACACACACACACCGACAACACACACACACACACACACACACACACACACACACACACACACACCGACAACACACACACACACACATCGACAACACACACACACACAAACACCAGCAACACACACACACACACCGAAAACACACACACACACACACACCGACAACACACACACACACACACCGACAACACACACACACACACACCGACAACACACACACACACACACCGACAACACACACACACACACACACCGACAACACACACACACCGACAACACACACACACACACCGACAACACACACACACACCGACAACACACACACACACACACACCGACAACACACAAACACACACACCGACAACACATAAACACACACACACCGACAACACACACACACACACACTGACAACACACACACACACACACCGACAACACACACACACACCGACAACACATAAACACACACACACACAGACAACACACACACACACACCGACAACACACACACACACACCGACAACACACCGACAACACACACACACACACACCGACAACACACACACACACACCGACAACACACACACACACACACCGACAACACACACACACACACACCGACAACACACACACACACACACCGACAACACACACACACACAACGGCAACACACACACACACACCGACAACACACACACACACACACACCGACAACACACACACACACACACACACACACACACACACACACACACACACACACACACACACACACACACACACACACACACACACACACACCGACAACACACACACACACACACACCGACAACACACACACACACAAACAACACACACACGCACAACACACACACACACACACCGACAACACACACACACACACCGACAACACACACACACACACACCGACAACACACACACACACACAACTCACACACACACACCGACAACACACACACACACACACACACCGACAACACACACACACACACACACACACACACACACACACACACACACACACACCGACAACACACACACACACACATCGACAACACACACACGCAAACACCAGCAACACACACACACACACCGAAAACACACACACACACACACCCACAACACAAACACACCGACAACACACACACACACACACCGACAACACACACACACACACACCGACAACACACACACACACACACACTGACAACACACACACACACACACCGACAACACACACACACACCGACAACACACACACACACACACCGACAACACACCGACAACACACACACACACACACCGACAACACACACACACACACCGACAACACACACACACACACACCGACAACACACACACACACACACCGACAACACACACACACACAACGGCAACACACACACACACACCGACAACACACACACACACACACACCGACAACACACACACACACACACACACACACACACACACACACCACACACACACACACACACACACACACACACACACACACCGACAACACACACACACACACACACCGACAACACACACACACACAAACAACACACACACGCACAACACACACACACACACACACCGACAACACACACACACACACACCGACAACACACACACACACACACCGACAACACACACACACACACAACTCACACACACACACCGACAACACACACACACACACCGACAACACACACACACACACACACACACACACACACACACACACACCGACAACACACACACACACACATCGACAACACACACACGCAAACACCAGCAACACACACACACACACCGAAAACACACACACACACACACCCACAACACAAACACACCGACAACACACACACACACACACCGACAACACACACACACACACACCGACAACACACACACACACACACACTGACAACACACACACACACACACCGACAACACACACACACACCGACAACACACACACACACACACACACACACACCGACAACACACACACACACACACACCGACAACACACACACACCGACAACACACACACACACACACACACTCAGACAACACACACACCGACAACACACACACACACAACACACACACACACCGACAACACACACACACACACCGACAACACACACACACACACACTGACAACACACACACACACACCGACAACACACCGACAACACACACACACACACACCGACAACACACACCGACAACACACACACACACACACACACACACCGACAACACACACACACACACACCGACAACACACACACACACACCGGCAACACACACACACACACACACCGACAACACACACACACACACACACACACACACACACACACACACACACACACACACACACAACACACACACACACACACCGACAACACACACACACACACACCGACAACACACACACACACACACCGACAACACACACACACACACACCGACAACACACACACACACCGACAACACACACACACACACACACCACAACACACACACACACACAACACACACACACACACCGACAACACACACACACACACACACCGACAACACACACACACACACACACACACACACACACACACACACACCGACAACACACACACACACACATCGACAACACACACACACACAAACACCAGCAACACACACACACACACCGAAAACACACACACACACACACCCACAACACACACACACCGACAACACACACACACACACACCGACAACACACACACACACACACCGACAACACACACACACACACACACTGACAACACACACACACCGACAACACACACACACACACACCGACAACACACACACACACACACACCGACAACACACACACACCGACAACACACACACACACACACACACACTCAGACAACACACACACCGACAACACACACACACACAACACACACACACACCGACAACACACACACACACACACCGACAACACACACACACATACACTGACAACACACACACACACACCGACAACACACACACACACACACCGACAACACACACACACACACACACACCGACAACACACACACACCGACAACACACACACACACACACACATCGACAACACACACACACACAAACACCAGCAACACACACACACACACCGAAAACACACACACACACACACCCACAACACACACACACCGACAACACACACACACACACAACGACAACACACACACACACACACCCACAACACACACACACCGACAACACACACACACACACCGACAACACACACACACACACACCGACAACACACACACACACACACACACACCGACAACACACACACACACACACACCGACAACACACACACACCGACAACACACACACACACACACACACTCAGACAACACACACACCGACAACACACACACACACAACACACACACACACACACTGACAACACACACACACACACCGACAACACACACACACACACACCGACAACACACACACACATACACACCGACAACACACACACACACCGACAACACACACACACACACACACACACACACACACACCGACAACACACACACACACCGACAACACACACACACACACACCGACAACACACACACACACACCGCCAACACACACACACACACACCGACAACACATAAACACACACACACCGACAACACACACACACACACAGACAACACACACACACACACACCGACAACAAACACACACACACACACCGACAACACACACACACCGACAACACACACACACACACACCGACAACACACACACACACACACCGACAACACACACACACACACACACTGACAACACACACACACACACACCGACAACACACACACACACACACCGACAACTCACACACACACACACACACACACACACACACCGACAACACACACACACACCGACAACACACACACACACACACCGACAACACACACACACACAACACACACACACACACACCAACAACACACACACACCGACAACACACACACACACACACCGACAACACACACACACACACCGACAACAGACACACACACACACACCGACAACACACACACACAAACAACACACACACACACAACACACACACACACACACCGACAACACACACACACACACACACCGACAACACACACACACCGACAACACACACACACACACCGACAACACACACACACACACAACACACACACACCGACAACACACACACACACACACCGACAACACAAACACACACACACACACACACACACACACACACACACACACACCAACAACTCACACACACACACATCGACAACACACACACACACACACAAACACCAGCAACACACACACACACACAGACAACACACACACACACACACCCACAACACACACACACCGACAACACACACACACACACACCGACAACACACACACACACACACACACCGACAACACACACACACAGACACACTGACAACACACACACACACACACCGACAACACACACACACACACACACCGACAACACACACACACACACACACACACACCGACAACACACACACACACACACACCGACAACACACACACACACACACCGACAACACACACACACACACACCGACAACACACACACACACCGACAACACACACACACACACCAGCAACACACACACACACACCGACAACACACACACACACACACACCGACAACAGACACACACACACACACACACACACACACACACACACACACACACACACACACACACACACACACACACACACACACACACACACACACACACACACACCGACAACACACACACACACACACACCGACAACACACACACACACAAACAACACACACACGCACAACACACACACACACACACCGACAACACACACACACACACCGACAACACACACACACACACCGACAACACACACACACACACAACTCACACACACACACCGACAACACACACACACACACACACCGACAACACACACACACACGCAAACACCAGCAACACACACACACACACCGAAAACACACACACACACACACCCACAACACAAACACACCGACAACACACACAAACACACACCGACAACAGACACACACACACACCGACAACACACACACACACACACACTGACAACACACACACACACCGACAACACACACACACACACACCGACAACACACACACACACACACACCGACAACACACACACACACACCGACAACACACACACACCGACAACACACACACACACACACACACTCAGACAACACACACACCGACAACACACACACACACAACACACACACACACCGACAACACACACACACACACACCGACAACACACACACACACACACTGACAACACACACACACACACCGACAACACACCGACAACACACACACACACACACCGACAACACACACACACACCGACAACACACACACACACACACACACACCGACAACACACACACACACACACCGACAACACACACACACACACCGGCAACACACACACACACACACACCGACAACACACCCACACACACACACACACACACACACACACACACACACACACACACACACACACACACACACCGACAACACACACACACACACACACCGACAACACACACACACACAAACAACACACACACACACAACACACACACACACACACCGACAACACACACACACACACACCGACAACACACACACACACACACCGACAACACACACACACACACACCGACAACACACACACACACACACCGACAACACACACACACACACAACACACACACACACCGACAACACACACACACACACACACCGACAACACACACACACACACACACACACACACACACACACACACACACACACACACACACACACACACACACCGACAACACACACACACACACATCGACAACACACACACACACAAACACCAGCAACACACACACACACACCGAAAACACACACACACACACACCCACAACACACACACACCGACAACACACACACACACACACACCGACAACACACACACACACACACCGACAACACACACACACACACACTGACAACACACACACACACACACCGACAACACACACACACACACACCGACAACACACACACACACACACACACACACACCGACAACACACACACACACACACACCGACAACACACACACACCGACAACACACACACACACACACACACTCAGACAACACACACACCGACAACACACACACACACAACACACACACACACCGACAACACACACACACACACACCGACAACACACACACACACACACTGACAACACACACACACACACCGACAACACACACACACACACACACCGACAACACACACACACATACACACCGACAACACACACACACACCGACAACACACACACACACACACACACACACACACCGACAACACACACACACACCGACAACACACACACACACACACCGCCAACACACACACACACACCGCCAACACACACACACACACACCGACAACACATAAACACACACACACCGACAACACACACACACACACAGACAACACACACACACACACACCGACAACACACACACACACACACCGACAACACACACACACCGACAACACACACACACACACACACACCGACAACACACACACACACACACACCGACAACACACACACACACACACACTGACAACACACACACACACACACCGACAACACACACACACACACACCGACAACTCACACACACACACACACACACACACACCGACAACACACACACACACCGACAACACACACACACACACACCGACAACACACACACACACAACACACACACACACACACCAACAACAAACACACACCGACAACACACACACACACACCGACAACACACACACACACACACCGACAACACACACACACACACCGACAACAGACACACACACACACCGACAACACACACACACACAAACACCACACACACACACAACATACACACACACACACCGACAACACACACACACACACACACACACCGACAACACACACACACACACACCGACAACACACACACACACACACCGACAACACACACACACACACACCGACAACACACACACACACACCGACAACACACACACACACACACCGACAACACACACACACACACACACCGACAACACACACACACCGACAACACACACACACCGACAACACACACACACACCGACAACACACACACACACACACACCGACAACACACACACACACACACCGACAACACATAAACACACACACACCGACAACACACACACACACACACTGACAACACACACACACACACCGACAACACACACACACACCGACAACACATAAACACATACACACACAGACAACACACACACACACACCGACAACACACACACACACACCGACAACACACCGACAACACACACACACACACACCGACAACACACACACACACACCGACAACACACACACACACACACCGACAACACACACACACACACACCGACAACACACACACACACACACCGACAACACACACACACACACACCGGCAACACACACACACACCGACAACACACACACACACACCGACAACACACACACACACACACACACACACACACACACACACACACACACACACACACACACACACACACACACACACACACACACACACACACACACACAACACACACACGCACACACACCGACAACACACACACACACAAACAACACACACACGCACAACACACACACACACACACCGACAACACACACACACACACACCGACAACACACACACACACACACCGACAACACACACACACACACAACACACACACACACACCGACAACACACACACAAACACACCGACAACACACACACACACACACACACACACACACACACACACACACACACACACACACACCGACAACACACACACACACACATCGACAACACACACACACACAAACACCAGCAACACACACACACACACCGAAAACACACACACACACACACCCACAACGCACACACACCGACAACACACACACACACAAACAACACACACACGCACAACACACACACACACACACCGACAACACACACACACACACACCGACAACACACACACACACACACCGACAACACACACACACACACAACTCACACACACACACCGACAACACACACACACACACACACCGACAACACACACACACACACACACACACACACACCGACAACACACACACACACACATCGACAACACACACACGCAAACACCAGCAACACACACACACACACCGAAAACACACACACACACACACCCACAACACAAACACACCGACAACACACACACACACACACCGACAACACACACACACACACACCGACAACACACACACACACACACACACCGACAACACACACACACACACACACCGACAACACACACACACCGACAACACACACACACACACACACACTCAGACAACACACACACCGACAACACACACACACACAACACACACACACACCGACAACACACACACACACACACCGACAACACACACACACACACACTGACAACACACACACACATACACCGACAACACACCGACAACACACACACACACACACCGACAACACACACACACACCGACAACACACACACACACACACACACACCGACAACACACACACACACACACCGACAACACACACACACACACCGGCAACACACACACACACACACACCGACAACACACACACACACACACACACACACACACACACACACACACACACACACACACACACACACACGCACACACACACCGACAACACACACACACACACACACCGACAACACACACACACACAAACAACACACACACACACAACACACACACACACACACCGACAACACACACACACACACCGACAACACACACACACACACACCGACAACACACACACACACACACCGACAACACACACACACACACACCGACAACACACACACACACACACCGACAACACACACACACACACAACACACACACACACACCGACAACACACACACAAACACACCGACAACACACACACACACACACACACACACACACACACACACACACACACACACACACACCGACAACACACACACACACACATCGACAACACACACACACACAAACACCAGCAACACACACACACACACCGAAAACACACACACACACACACCCACAACACACACACACCGACAACACACACACACACACACCGACAACACACACACACACACACACTGACAACACACACACACACACACCAACAACACACACACACACACACCGACAACACACACACACACACACACACACACACCGACAACACACACACACACACACACACACCGACAACACACACACACACACACACACTCAGACAACACACACACCGACAACACACACACACACAACACACAAACACACCGACAACACACACACACACACACCGACAACACACACACACACACACACACTGACAACACACACACACACACCGACAACACACACACACACACACACAGACAACACACACACACATACACACCGACAACACACACACACACCGACAACACACACACACACACACACACACACCGACAACACACACACACACCGACAACACACACACACACACACCGACAACACACACACACACACACACCGCCAACACACACACACACACACCGACAACACATAAACACACACACACCGACAACACACACACACACACAGACAACACACACACACACACACCGACAACACACACACACACACACACACCGACAACACACACACACACACACACACCGACAACACACACACACACACACCGACAACACACACACACACACACACTGACAACACACACACACACACACCGACAACACACACACACACACACCGACAACTCACACACACACACACACACACACACACACACCAACAACACACACACACACCGACAACACACACACACACACACACCGACAACACACACACACCGACAACACACACACACACACACACACTCAGACAACACACACACCGACAACACACACACACACAACACACACACACACCGACAACACACACACACACACACCGACAACACACACACACACACACTGACAACACACACACACATACACCGACAACACACCGACAACACACACACACACACACCGACAACACACACACACACCGACAACACACACACACACACACACACACCGACAACACACACACACACACACCGACAACACACACACACACACCGGCAACACACACACACACACACACCGACAACACACACACACACACACACACACACACACACACACACACACACACACACACACACACACACACACACGCACACACACACCGACAACACACACACACACACACACCGACAACACACACACACACAAACAACACACACACACACAACACACACACACACACACCGACAACACACACACACACACCGACAACACACACACACACACACCGACAACACACACACACACACACCGACAACACACACACACACACACCGACAACACACACACACACACACCGACAACACACACACACACACAACACACACACACACACCGACAACACACACACAAACACACCGACAACACACACACACACACACACACACACACACACACACACACACACACACACACACCGACAACACACACACACACACATCGACAACACACACACACACAAACACCAGCAACACACACACACACACCGAAAACACACACACACACACACCCACAACACACACACACCGACAACACACACACACACACACCGACAACACACACACACACACACACTGACAACACACACACACACACACCAACAACACACACACACACACACCGACAACACACACACACACACACACACACACACCGACAACACACACACACACACACACACACCGACAACACACACAGACACACACACACTCAGACAACACACACACCGACAACACACACACACACAACACACAAACACACCGACAACACACACACACACACACCGACAACACACACACACACACACACACTGACAACACACACACACACACCGACAACACACACACACACACACACAGACAACACACACACACATACACACCGACAACACACACACACACCGACAACACACACACACACACACACACACACACCGACAACACACACACACACCGACAACACACACACACACACACCGACAACACACACACACACACCGCCAACACACACACACACACACCGACAACACATAAACACACACACACCGACAACACACACACACACACAGACAACACACACACACACACACCGACAACACACACACACACACACACACCGACAACACACACACACACACACACACCGACAACACAGACACACACACACCGACAACACACACACACACACACACTGACAACACACACACACACACACCGACAACACACACACACACACACCGACAACTCACACACACACACACACACACACACACACACCAACAACACACACACACACCGACAACACACACACACACACACACAACACACACACACACACACCGACAACACACACACACCGACAACACACACACACACACCGACAACACACACACACACACACCGACAACACACACACACACACCGACAACAGACACACACACACACACCGACAACACACACACACAAACAACACACACACACACAACACACACACACACACACCGACAACACACACACACACACACACACCGACAACACACACACACACACACCGACAACACACACACACACACACCGACAACACACACACACACACACCGACAACACACACACACACACCGACAACACACACACACACACCGACAACACACACACACACACAACACACACACACACACCGACAACACACACACACACACACACCGACAACACACACACACACACACACACACACACACACACACACACACACACACCGACAACACACACACACACACACCCACAACACACACACACCGACAACACACACACACACACACCGACAACACACACACACACACACACCGACAACACACACACACAGACACACTGACAACACACACACACACACACCGACAACACACACACACACACACACACACACACACCGACAACACACACACACACACCGACAACACACACACACCGACAACACACACACACACACACTCAGACAACACACACACCGACAACACACACACACACAACACACACACACACCGACAACACACACACACACACACCGACAACACACACACACACACACTGACAACACACACACACACACCGACAACACACACACACACACACCGACAACACACACACACATACACACCGACAACACACACACACACCGACAACACACACACACACACACACACACACACACCGACAACACACACACACACCGACAACACACACACACACACACCGACAACACACACACACACACCGACAACACACACACACACACACCGACAACACATAAACACACACACACCGACAACACACACACACACACAGACAACACACACACACACACACCGACAACACACACACACACACACCGACAACACACACACACCGACAACACACACACACACACACCAACAACACACACACACACACACCGACAACACACACACACACACACACACTGACAACAAACACACACACACACCGACAACACACACACACACACACCGACAACACACACACACACACACACACACACCGACAACACACACACACACCGACAACACACACACACACACCGAAAACACACACACACACCGACAACACACACACACACACACACCGACAACACACACACACACACACACTGACAACACACACACACACACCGACAACACACACACACACACACCGACAACACACACACACACACACACCGACAACACACACACACCGACAACACACACACACACACCGACAACACACACACACACCGACAACACACACACACACACACACCGACAACACACACACACACACACCGACAACACATAAACACACACACACCGACAACACACACACACACACACTGACAACACACACACACACCGACAACACACACACACACACACCGACAACACACACACACACACACACACACCGACAACACACACACACACCGACAACACACACACACACCGACAACACACACACACACCGACAACACACACACACACACACACCGACAACACACACACACCGACAACACACACACACACACACCGACAACACATAAACACACACACACACACCGACAACACACACACACACACACACCGACAACACATAAACACACACACACACCGACAACACACACACACACACCGACAACACACACACACACACCGACAACACACCGACAACACACACACACACACACACCGACAACACACATACACACACCGACAACACACACACACACACACACACACCGACAACACACACACACACACACCGACAACACACACACACACCGACAACACACACACACACACCGGCAACACACACACACACACCGACAACACACACACACACACACACCGACAACACACACACACACACACACACACACACACACACACACACACACACACACACACACACACACACACACACCGACAACACACACACACACACACACCGACAACACACACACACACACACACCGACAACACACACACACACAAACAACACACACACACACAACACACACACACACCGACAACACACACACACACACCGACAACACACACACACACACACCGACAACACACACACACACACACCGACAACACACACACACACACACCGACAACACACACACACACACAACACACACACACACACACCGACAACACACACACAAACACACCGACAACACACACACACACACACACACACACACACACACACACCGACAACACACACACACACACATCGACAACACACACACACACAAACACCAGCAACACACACACACACACCGAAAACACACACACACACACACCCACAACACACACACACCGACAACACACACACACACACACCGACAACACACACACAAACACACACTGACAACACACACACACACACACACCAACAACACACACACACACACACACCGACAACACACACACACACACACACACACACACACCGACAACACACACACACACACACACCGACAACACACACACACACACACACACTCAGACAACACACACACCGACAACACACACACACACACAACACACACACACACCGACAACACACACACACACACACCGACAACACACACACACACACACACTGACAACACACACACACACACCGACAACACACACACACACACACACAGACAACACACACACACATACACACCGACAACACACACACACACCGACAACACACACACACACACACACACACACACCGACAACACACACACACACCGACAACACACACACACACACACCGACAACACACACACACACACCGCCAACACACACACACACACACCGACAACACATAAACACACACACACCGACAACACACACACACACACAGACAACACACACACACACACACCGACAACACACACACACACACACACACCGACAACACACACACACACACACCGACAACACACACACACACACACCGACAACACACACACACACACACACTGACAACACACACACACACACACCGACAACACACACACACACACACCGACAACTCACACACACACACACACACACACACACACACACCGACAACACACACACACACCGACAACACACACACACACACACCGACAACACACACACACACAACACACACACACACACACCGACAACACACACACACCGACAACACACACACACACACCGACAACACACACACACACACACCGACAACACACACACACACACCGACAACAGACACACACACACACACCGACAACACACACACACAAACAACACACACACACACAACACACACACACACACACCGACAACACACACACACACACACCGACAACACACACACACACACACCGACAACACACACACACACACACACACCGACAACACACACACACACACACCGACAACACACACACACACACACACCGACAACACACACACACACACCGACAACACACACACACACACACAACACACACACACACACCGACAACACACACACACACACACACCGACAACACACACACACACACACACACACACACAC
>NW_027675430.1:180000-320000 GCF_965601325.2 Salmo salar
CACACACATACACACCGACAACACACACACACACCGACAACACACACACACACACACACACACACACACCGACAACACACACACACACCGACAACACACACACACACACACCGACAACACACACACACACACCGACAACACACACACACACACACCGACAACACACACACACACACACACCGACAACACACACACACACACAGACAACACACACACACACACACCGACAACACACACACACACACACCGACAACACACACACACCGACAACACACACACACACACACACGACAACACACACACACACACACCGACAACACACACACACACACACACCGACAACACACACACACACACACCGACAACACACACACACACACACCGACAACACACACACACACACACACACACACCGACAACACACACACACACCGACAACACACACACACACACCGACAACACACACACACACCGACAACACACACACACACACACACCGACAACACACACACACACACACACTGACAACACACACACACACACCGACAACACACACACACACACACCGACAACACACACACACACACACACCGACAACACACACACACCGACAACACACACACACACACCGACAACACACACACACACCGACAACACACACACACACACACACCGACAACACACACACACACACACCGACAACACATAAACACACACACACCGACAACACACACACACACACACTGACAACACACACACACACCGACAACACACACACACACACACCGACAACACACACACACACACACACACACCGACAACACACACACACACCGACAACACACACACACACCGACAACACACACACACACCGACAACACACACACACACACACACCGACAACACACACACACCGACAACACACACACACACACACCGACAACACATAAACACACACACACACACCGACAACACACACACACACACACACCGACAACACATAAACACACACACACACCGACAACACACACACACACACCGACAACACACACACACACACCGACAACACACCGACAACACACACACACACACACACCGACAACACACACACACACACCGACAACACACACACACACACACACACACCGACAACACACACACACACACACCGACAACACACACACACACCGACAACACACACACACACACCGGCAACACACACACACACACCGACAACACACACACACACACACACCGACAACACACACACACACACACACACACACACACACACACACACACACACACACACACACACACACACACACACACACCGACAACACACACACACACACACACCGACAACACACACACACACACACACCGACAACACACACACACACAAACAACACACACACACACAACACACACACACACCGACAACACACACACACACACCGACAACACACACACACACACACCGACAACACACACACACACACACCGACAACACACACACACACACACCGACAACACACACACACACACAACACACACACACACACACCGACAACACACACACAAACACACCGACAACACACACACACACACACACACACACACACACACCGACAACACACACACACACACATCGACAACACACACACACACAAACACCAGCAACACACACACACACACCGAAAACACACACACACACACACCCACAACACACACACACCGACAACACACACACACACACACCGACAACACACACACAAACACACACTGACAACACACACACACACACACACCAACAACACACACACACACACACCGACAACACACACACACACACACACACACACACACCGACAACACACACACACACACACACCGACAACACACACACACACACACACACTCAGACAACACACACACCGACAACACACACACACACACAACACACACACACACCGACAACACACACACACACACACCGACAACACACACACACACACACTGACAACACACACACACACACCGACAACACACACACACACACACACAGACAACACACACACACATACACACCGACAACACACACACACACCGACAACACACACACACACACACACACACACACCGACAACACACACACACACCGACAACACACACACACACACACCGACAACACACACACACACACCGCCAACACACACACACACACACCGACAACACATAAACACACACACACCGACAACACACACACACACACAGACAACACACACACACACACACCGACAACACACACACACACACACACACCGACAACACACACACACACACACCGACAACACACACACACACACACCGACAACACACACACACACACACACTGACAACACACACACACACACACCGACAACACACACACACACACACCGACAACTCACACACACACACACACACACACACACACCGACAACACACACACACACCGACAACACACACACACACACACCGACAACACACACACACACAACACACACACACACACACCGACAACACACACACACCGACAACACACACACACACACCGACAACACACACACACACACACCGACAACACACACACACACACCGACAACAGACACACACACACACACCGACAACACACACACACAAACAACACACACACACACAACACACACACACACACACCGACAACACACACACACACACACACACCGACAACACACACACACACACACCGACAACACACACACACACACACACACACCGACAACACACACACACACACACCGACAACACACACACACACACACACCGACAACACACACACACACACCGACAACACACACACACACACACAACACACACACACACACCGACAACACACACACACACACACACCGACAACACACACACACACACACACACACACACACACACACACACACACACACACACACCGACAACACACACACACACACACCCACAACACACACACACCGACAACACACACACACACACACCGACAACACACACACACACACACACCGACAACACACACACACAGACACACTGACAACACACACACACACACACCGACAACACACACACACACACACACACACACCGACAACACACACACACACACACACCGACAACACACACACACCGACAACACACACACACACACACTCAGACAACACACACACCGACAACACACACACACACAACACACACACACACCGACAACACACACACACACACACCGACAACACACACACACACACACTGACAACACACACACACACACCGACAACACACACACACACACACCGACAACACACACACACATACACACCGACAACACACACACACACCGACAACACACACACACACACACACACACACACACCGACAACACACACACACACCGACAACACACACACACACACACCGACAACACACACACACACACACCGACAACACACACACACACACACCGACAACACATAAACACACACACACCGACAACACACACACACACACAGACAACACACACACACACACACCGACAACACACACACACACACACCGACAACACACACACACCGACAACACACACACACACACACCAACAACACACACACACACACCGACAACACACACACACACACACACACTGACAACACACACACACACACACCGACAACACACACACACACACACCGACAACACACACACACACACACACACACACACACACCGACAACACACACACACACCGACAACACACACACACACACACACCGACAACACACACACACACACCGAAAACACACACACACACCGACAACACACACACACACACACACCGACAACACACACACACACACACACTGACAACACACACACACACACCGACAACACACACACACACACACCGACAACACACACACACACACACACCGACAACACACACACACCGACAACACACACACACACACACCGACAACACACACACACACCGACAACACACACACACACACACACCGACAACACACACACACACACACCGACAACACATAAACACACACACACCGACAACACACACACACACACACTGACAACACACACACACACCGACAACACACACACACACACACCGACAACACACACACACACACACACACACCGACAACACACACACACACCGACAACACACACACACACCGACAACACACACAGACACCGACAACACACACACACACACACACCGACAACACACACACACACACCGACAACACACACACACACACACCGACAACACATAAACACACACACACACACCGACAACACACACACACACACACACCGACAACACATAAACACACACACACACCGACAACACACACACACACACCGACAACACACACACACACACCGACAACACACCGACAACACACACACACACACACACCGACAACACACATACACACACCGACAACACACACACACACACACACACACCGACAACACACACACACACACACCGACAACACACACACACACCGACAACACACACACACACACCGGCAACACACACACACACACCGACAACACACACACACACACACACCGACAACACACACACACACACACACACACACACACACACACACACACACACACACACACACACCGACAACACACACACACACACACACCGACAACACACACACACACAAACACCACACACACACACAACACACACACACACACACCGACAACACACACACACACACACACACCGACAACACACACACACACACACCGACAACACACACACACACACACCGACAACACACACACACACACACCGACAACACACACACACACACACCGACAACACACACACACACACACCGACAACACACACACACACACACACCGACAACACACACACACCGACAACACACACACACACACCGACAACACACACACACCGACAACACACACACACACACCGACAACACACACACACACACACCGACAACACATAAACACACACACACCGACAACACACACACACACACACTGACAACACACACACACACCGACAACACATAAACACACACACACCGACAACACACACACACACCGACAACACATAAACACACACACACACCGACAACACACACACACACACACCGACAACACACACACACACACCGACAACACACCGACAACACACACACACACACACCGACAACACACACACACACACACCGACAACACACACACACACACACCGACAACACACACACACACACCGGCAACAGACACACACACACCGACAACACACACACACACACACACCGACAACACACACACACACACAGACAACACACACACACACACACACCGACAACACACACACACACCGACAACACACACACACCGACAACACACACACACACACACCGACAACACACACACACACACACACCGACAACACACACACACACACACCGACAACACATAAACACACACACACCGACAACACACACACACACACACTGACAACACACACACACACCGACAACACACACACACACCGACAACACACACACACACACACACACACCGACAACACACACACACACCGACAACACACACACACACCGACAACACACACACACACCGACAACACACACACACACACCGACAACACACACACACACACCGACAACACACACACACACACACACCGACAACACATAAACACACACACAACCACCGACAACACACACACACACACACCGACAACACATAAACACACACACACACCGACAACACACACACACACACCGACAACACACACACACACACACACACACCGACAACACACACACACACCGACAACACACACACACACCGACAACACACACACACACCGACAACACACACACACACACACACCGACAACACACACACACCGACAACACACACACACACACCGGCAACACACACACACACACCGACAACACACACACACACACACACCGACAACACACACACACACACACACACACACACACACACACACACACACACACACACACACACACACACACACACACACACACACACCGACAACACACACACACACACACCGACAACACACACACACACAAACACCACACACACACACAACACACACACACACACACCGACAACACACACACACACACACACACCGACAACACACACACACACACACACCGACAACACACACACACACACACCGACAACACACACACACACACACCGACAACACACACACACACACACCGACAACACACACACACACACACCGACAACACACACACACACACACACCGACAACACACACACACCGACAACACACACACACACACCGACAACACACACACACCGACAACACACACACACACACCGACAACACACACACACACACACCGACAACACATAAACACACACACACCGACAACACACACACACACACACTGACAACACACACACACACCGACAACACATAAACACACACACACCGACAACACACACACACACCGACAACACATAAACACACACACACACATACAACACACACACACACACACCGACAACACACACACACACACCGACAACACACCGACAACACACACACACACACACCGACAACACACACACACACACACCGACAACACACACACACACACACCGACAACACACACACACACACCGGCAACAGACACACACACACCGACAACACACACACACACACACACACACCGACAACACACACACACACACACACACACACACACACACACACACACACACACACACACACACACACACACACACACACACCGACAACACACACACACACACACCGACAACACACACACACACACACCGACAACACACACGCACACACACCGACAACACACACACACACACACCGACAACACACACACACACACACCGACAACACACACACACACACAACACACACACACACACCGACAACACACACACACACACACACCGACAACACACACACACACACACACACACACACACACACACACACACACCGACAACACACACACACACACATCGACAACACACACACACGCAAACACCAGCAACACACACACACACACCCGAAAACACACACACACACACACCCACAACACACACACACCGACAACACACACACACACACACCGACAACACACACACACACACACCGACAACACACACACAAACACACACACTGACAACACACACACACACACCGACAACACACACACACACACACCGACAACACACACACACACACACACACACACACACCGACAACACACACACACATACACACCGACAACACACACACACACCGACAACACACACACACACACACACACTCAGACAACACACACACCGACAACACACACACACACAACACACACACACACCGACAACACACACACACACACACCGACAACACACACACACACACACTGACAACACACACACACACACCGACAACACACACACACACACACACCGACAACACACACACACATACACACCGACAACACACACACACACCGACAACACACACACACACACACACACACACACACACACACCGACAACACACACACACACCGACAACACACACACACACACACCGACAACACACACACACACACCGCCAACACACACACACACACACCGACAACACATAAACACACACACACCGACAACACACACACACACACAGACAACACACACACACACACACCGACAACACACACACACACCGACAACACACACACACCGACAACACACACACACACACACCGACAACACACACACACACCGACAACACACACACACACACACACTGACAACACACACACACACCGACAACACACACACACACACACCGACAACTCACACACACACACACACACACACACACACACCGACAACACACACACACACCGACAACACACACACACACCGACAACACACACACACACAACACACACACACACACACCGACAACACACACACACACACCGACAACACACACACACACACCGACAACACACACACACACCGACAACACACACACACACACCGACAACAGACACACACACACCTACAACACACACACACACAAACAACACACACACACACAACACACACACACACACACCGACAACACACACACACACACACACACCGACAACACACACACACACACACCGACAACACACACACACACACACACACCGACAACACACACACACACACACCGACAACACACACACACACACACCGACAACACACACACACACACCGACAACACACACACACACACAACACACACACACACACCGACAACACACACACACACACATACCGACAACACACACACACACACACACACCGACAACACACACACACACACATCGACAACACACACACACACAAACACCAGCAACACACACACACACACACACAGACAACACACACACACACACACCCACAACACACACACACCGACAACACACACACACACACACCGACAACACACACACACACACACACCGACAACACACACACACACACACACTGACAACACACACACACACACACCGACAACACACACACACACACACCGACAACACACACACACACACACACACCGACAACACACACACACACACACACCGACAACACACACACACCGACAACACACACACACACACACACACTCAGACAACACACACACCGACAACACACACACACACAACACACACACACACCGACAACACACACACACACACACCGACAACACACACACACACACTGACAACACACACACACACACACCGACAACACACACACACACACACCGACAACACACACACACATACACACCGACAACACACACACACACCGACAACACACACACACACACACACACACACACACACACACACACCGACAACACACACACACACCGACAACACACACACACACACACCTACAACACACACACACACACCGACAACACACACACACACACACCGACAACACATAAACACACACACACCGACAACACACACACACACACACAGACAACACACACACACACACACCGACAACACACACACACACACACCGACAACACACACACACCGACAACACACACACACACACACACCAACAACACACACACACACCGACAACACACACACACACACACACCGACAACACACACACACATACACACCGACAACACACACACACACCGACAACACACACACACACACACACACACACACACACACACACACACACACACACACACACCGACAACACACACACACACCGACAACACACACACACACACACCTACAACACACACACACCGACAACACACACACACACACCGACAACACATAAACACACACACACCGACAACACACACACACACACAGACAACACACACACACACACACCGACAACACACAAACACACCGACAACACACACACACACCGACAACACACACACACACACACACCAACAACACACACACAGACACACCGACAACACACACACACACACACACTGACAACACACACACACACACACACCGACAACACACACACACACACACCGACAACACACACACACACACACACACACACACACACACACCGACAACACACACACACACCGACAACACACACACACACACACACCGACAACACACACACACACACACCGAAAACACACACACACACACACACCGACAACACACACACACACACACACACACCGACAACACACACACACACACACACTGACAACACACACACACACACACACCGACAACACACACACACACACCGACAACACACACACAAACACAGACAACACACACACACCGACAACACACACACACACACCGACAACACACACACACACCGACAACACACACACACACACACCGACAACACACACACACACACACCGACAACACATAAACACACACACACCGACAACACACACACACACACACACCGACAACACACACACACACCGACAACACACACACACACACCGACAACACACACACACACACACACACACCGACAACACACACACACATCGACAACACACACACACACCGACAACACACACACACACACCGACAACACACACACACACAACGACAACACACACACACACACCGACAACACACACACACACACACCGACAACACATAAACACACACACACACCGACAACACACACACACACACACACCGACAACACATAAACACACACACACACCGACAACACACACACACACACACCGACAACACACACACACACACACCGACAACACACACACACACACACCGACAACACACACACACACACCGACAACACACACACACACACACACCGACAACACACACACACACCGACAACACACACACACACACCGGCAACACACACACACACACCGACAACACACACACACACACACACCGACAACACACACACACACACACACACACACACACACACACACATACACACACACACACACACACACACACCGACAACACACACACACACACACACCGACAACACACACACACACAAACAACACACACACACACAACACACACACACACACACCGACAACACACACACACATACACACCGACAACACACACACACCGACAACACACACACACACACACACACACACACACACACACACACACACACACCGACAACACACACACACACACAACACACACACACACACACCGACAACACACACACACATACACACCGACAACACACACACACCGACAACACACACACACACACACACACACACACACACACACACACACCGACAACACACACACACACCGACAACACACACACACACACACCTACAACACACACACACACACCGACAACACACACACACACACCGACAACACATAAACACACACACACCGACAACACACACACACACACAGACAACACACACACACACACACCGACAACACACACACACACACACCGACAACACACACACACCGACAACACACACACACACACACACCAACAACACACACACAGACACACCGACAACGCACACACACACACACACTGACAACACACACACACACACACACCGACAACACACACACACACACACCGACAACACACACACACACACACACACACACACACACACACACACCGACAACACACACACACACCGACAACACACACACACACACACACCGACAACACACACACACACACACCGAAAACACACACACACACACACCGACAACACACACACACACACACACACACACACCGACAACACACACACACACACACACACTGACAACACACACACACACACACACCGACAACACACACACACACACACCGACAACACACACACACACACACATCGACAACACACACACACCGACAACACACACACACACACCGACAACACACACACACACCGACAACACACACACACACACACCGACAACACACACACACACACACCGACAACACATAAACACACACACACCGACAACACACACACACACCGACAACACACACACACACACCGACAACACACACACACACACACACACACCGACAACACACACACACACCGACAACACACACACACACCGACAACACACACACACACACCGACAACACACACACACACACACACCGAGAACACACACACACACACCGACAACACACACACACACACACCGACAACACATAAACACACACACACACCGACAACACACACACACACACACCGACAACACATAAACACACACACACACCGACAACACACACACACACACACCGACAACACACACACACACACCGACAACACACCGACAACACACACACACACACACCGACAACACACACACACACACCGACAACACACACACACACACACACCGACAACACACACACACACACACACCGACAACACACACACACCGACAACACACACACACACACCGGCAACACACACACACACACCGACAACACACACACACACACACACACCGACAACACACACACACACACACACACACACACACACACACACACATACACACACACACACACACACACACACCGACAACACACACACACACCGACAACACACACACACACACACACTGACAACACACACACACACCGACAACACACACACACACACACCGACAACTCACACACACACACACACACACACACACACACCGACAACACACACACACACCGACAACACACACACACACCGACAACACACACACACACAACACACACACACACACACCGACAACACACACACACACACCGACAACACACACACACACACCGACAACACACACACACACCGACAACACACACACACACACCGACAACAGACACACACACACCTACAACACACACACACACAAACAACACACACACACACAACACACACACACACACACCGACAACACACACACACACACACACACCGACAACACACACACACACACACCGACAACACACACACACACACACACACCGACAACACACACACACACACACCGACAACACACACACACACACACCGACAACACACACACACACACCGACAACACACACACACACACAACACACACACACACACCGACAACACACACACACACACATACCGACAACACACACACACACACACACACCGACAACACACACACACACACATCGACAACACACACACACACAAACACCAGCAACACACACACACACACACACAGACAACACACACACACACACACCCACAACACACACACACCGACAACACACACACACACACACCGACAACACACACACACACACACACCGACAACACACACACACACACACACTGACAACACACACACACACACACCGACAACACACACACACACACACCGACAACACACACACACACACACACACCGACAACACACACACACACACACACCGACAACACACACACACCGACAACACACACACACACACACACACTCAGACAACACACACACCGACAACACACACACACACAACACACACACACACCGACAACACACACACACACACACCGACAACACACACACACACACTGACAACACACACACACACACACCGACAACACACACACACACACACCGACAACACACACACACATACACACCGACAACACACACACACACCGACAACACACACACACACACACACACACACACACACACACACACCGACAACACACACACACACCGACAACACACACACACACACACCTACAACACACACACACACACCGACAACACACACACACACACACCGACAACACATAAACACACACACACCGACAACACACACACACACACACAGACAACACACACACACACACACCGACAACACACACACACACACACCGACAACACACACACACCGACAACACACACACACACACACACCAACAACACACACACACACCGACAACACACACACACACACACACCGACAACACACACACACATACACACCGACAACACACACACACACCGACAACACACACACACACACACACACACACACACACACACACACACACACACACACACACCGACAACACACACACACACCGACAACACACACACACACACACCTACAACACACACACACCGACAACACACACACACACACCGACAACACATAAACACACACACACCGACAACACACACACACACACAGACAACACACACACACACACACCGACAACACACACACACACCGACAACACACACACACACCGACAACACACACACACACACACACCAACAACACACACACAGACACACCGACAACACACACACACACACACACTGACAACACACACACACACACACACCGACAACACACACACACACACACCGACAACACACACACACACACACACACACACACACACACACCGACAACACACACACACACCGACAACACACACACACACACACACCGACAACACACACACACACACACCGAAAACACACACACACACACACACCGACAACACACACACACACACACACACACCGACAACACACACACACACACACACTGACAACACACACACACACACACACCGACAACACACACACACACACCGACAACACACACACAAACACAGACAACACACACACACCGACAACACACACACACACACCGACAACACACACACACACCGACAACACACACACACACACACCGACAACACACACACACACACACCGACAACACATAAACACACACACACCGACAACACACACACACACACACACCGACAACACACACACACACCGACAACACACACACACACACCGACAACACACACACACACACACACACACCGACAACACACACACACATCGACAACACACACACACACCGACAACACACACACACACACCGACAACACACACACACACAACGACAACACACACACACACACCGACAACACACACACACACACACCGACAACACATAAACACACACACACACCGACAACACACACACACACACACACCGACAACACATAAACACACACACACACCGACAACACACACACACACACACCGACAACACACACACACACACACCGACAACACACCGACAACACACACACACACACACCGACAACACACACACACACACCGACAACACACACACACACACACACCGACAACACACACACACACCGACAACACACACACACACACCGGCAACACACACACACACACCGACAACACACACACACACACACACCGACAACACACACACACACACACACACACACACACACACACACATACACACACACACACACACACACACACCGACAACACACACACACACACCGACAACACACACACACACAAACAACACACACACACACAACACACACACACACACACCGACAACACACACACACATACACACCGACAACACACACACACCGACAACACACACACACACACACACACACACACACACACACCGACAACACACACACACACACAACACACACACACACACACCGACAACACACACACACATACACACCGACAACACACACACACCGACAACACACACACACACACACACACACACACACACACACACACACCGACAACACACACACACACCGACAACACACACACACACACACCTACAACACACACACACACACCGACAACACACACACACACACCGACAACACATAAACACACACACACCGACAACACACACACACACACAGACAACACACACACACACACACCGACAACACACACACACACACACCGACAACACACACACACCGACAACACACACACACACACACACCAACAACACACACACAGACACACCGACAACGCACACACACACACACACTGACAACACACACACACACACACACCGACAACACACACACACACACACCGACAACACACACACACACACACACACACACACACACACACACACCGACAACACACACACACACCGACAACACACACACACACACACACCGACAACACACACACACACACACCGAAAACACACACACACACACACCGACAACACACACACACACACACACACACACACCGACAACACACACACACACACACACACTGACAACACACACACACACACACACCGACAACACACACACACACACACCGACAACACACACACACACACACATCGACAACACACACACACCGACAACACACACACACACACCGACAACACACACACACACCGACAACACACACACACACACACCGACAACACACACACACACACACCGACAACACATAAACACACACACACCGACAACACACACACACACCGACAACACACACACACACACCGACAACACACACACACACACACACACACCGACAACACACACACACACCGACAACACACACACACACCGACAACACACACACACACACCGACAACACACACACACACACACACCGAGAACACACACACACACACCGACAACACACACACACACACACCGACAACACATAAACACACACACACACCGACAACACACACACACACACACACCGACAACACATAAACACACACACACACCGACAACACACACACACACACACCGACAACACACACACACACACCGACAACACACCGACAACACACACACACACACACCGACAACACACACACACACACCGACAACACACACACACACACACACCGACAACACACACACACACACACACCGACAACACACACACACCGACAACACACACACACACACCGGCAACACACACACACACACCGACAACACACACACACACACACACACCGACAACACACACACACACACACACACACACACACACACACACATACACACACACACACACACACACACACCGACAACACACACACACCGACAACACACACACACACAAACAACACACACACACACAACACACACACACACCGACAACACACACACACACACACACACACACCGACAACACACACACACACACACCGACAACACACACACACACACACCGACAACACACACACACACACCGACAACACACACACACACACACACACCGACAACACACACACACCGACAACACACACACACCGACAACACACACACACACCGACAACACACACACACACACACACCGACAACACACACACACACACACCGACAACACATAAACACACACACACCGACAACACACACACACACACACTGACAACACACACACACACACACCGACAACACACACACACACACACACCGACAACACACACACACACACCGACAACACATAAACACACACACACACCGACAACACACACACACACAGCGACAACACACACACACACACACCGACAACACACACACACACACACCGACAACACACACACACACCGACAACACACACACACACACACCGACAACACACACACACACACACACCGACAACACACACACACCGACAACACACACACACACACCGACAACACACACACACACCGACAACACACACACACACACACACCGACAACACACACACACACACACCGACAACACATAAACACACACACCCCGACAACACACACACACACACACTGACAACACACACACACACACACCGACAACACACACACACACACACCGACAACACACACACACACCGACAACACACACACACACACCGACAACACACACACACACACACCGACAACACACACACACACCGACAACACACACACACACACCGACAACACACACACACACACCGACAACACACACACACACCGACAACACACACACACACACCGACAACACATAAACACACACACGCACCGACAACACACACACACACACACCGACAACACATAAACACACACACACACCGACAACACACACACACACACCGACAACACACACACACACACCGACAACACACCGACAACACACACACACACACACCGACAACACACACACACCGACAACACACACACACACACACACACACCGACAACACACACACACACACACCGACAACACACACACACACACACCGACAACACACACACACACACCGGCAACACACACACACACACCGACAACACACACACACACACACACCGACAACACACACACACACACACACACACACACACACACACACACACACACACACACACACACACACACACACACACACCGACAACACACACACACACACACCGACAACACACACACACACAAACAACACACACACACACAACACACACACACACACACCGACAACACACACACACACACACACACACACACACACACACACACCGACAACACACACACACACACATCGACAACACACACACACACAAACACCAGCAACACACACACCCACACCGACAACACACACACACACACACCCACAACACACATACACCAACAACACAAAAACACACACACACACCGACAACACACACACACACACACCGACAACACACACACACACACACACTGACAACACACACACACACACACCGACAACACACACACACACACACCGACAACACACACACACACACACACACACCGACAACACACACACACACACACACCGACAACACACACACCGACAACACACACACACACACACTCAGACAACACACACACCGACAACACACACACACACAACACACACACACACCGACAACACACACACACACAAACAACACACACACACACAACACACACACACACCGACAACACACACACACACACACACACCGACAACACACACACACACACCGACAACACACACACACACACACCGACAACACACACACACACACCGACAACACACACACACACACACACACCGACCACACACACACCGACAACACACACACACCGACAACACACACACACACACACTGACAACACACACACACACACACCGACAACACACACACACACACACACCGACAACACACACACACACACCGACAACACATAAACACACACACACACCGACAACACACACACACACACCGACAACACACACACACACACACCGACAACACACACACACACACACACCGACAACACACACACACACCGACAACACACACACACACACACCGACAACACACACACACACACACACCGACAACACACACACACCGACAACACACACACACCGACAACACACACACACACCGACAACACACACACACACACACACCGACAACACACACACACACACACCGACAACACATAAACACACACACACCGACAACACACACACACACACACTGACAACACACACACACACACACCGACAACACACACACACACACACACACCGACAACACACACACACACCGACAACACACACACACACACCGACAACACACACACACACACACCGACAAAACACACACACACCGACAACACACACACACACCGACAACACACACACACCGACAACACACACACACACACACACCGACAACACACACACACCGACAACACACACACACACACCGACAACACATAAACACACACACACACCGACAACACACACACACACACCGACAACACACCGACAACACACACACACACCGACAACACACACACACCGACAACACACACACACACACACACACACCGACAACACACACACACACACACCGACAACACACACACACACACACCGACAACACACACACACACACCGGCAACACACACACACACACCGACAACACACACACACACACACACCGACAACACACACACACACACACACACACACACACACACACACACACACACACACACACACACACCGACAACACACACACACACACACCGACAACACACACACACACAAACAACACACACACACACAACACACACACACACACACCGACAACACACACACACACACACCGACAACACACATACACCAACAACACAAAAACACACACCCACACCGACAACACACACACACACACACCCACAACACACATACACCAACAACACAAAAACACACACACACACCGACAACACACACACACACACACCGACAACACACACACACACACACACTGACAACACACACACACACACACCGACAACACACACACACACACACCGACAACACACACACACACACACACCGACAACACACACACACACACACACCGACAACACACACACCGACAACACACACACACACACACACACTCAGACAACACACACACCGACAACACACACACAACACACACACACACCGACAACACACACACACACACACCGACAACACACACACACCGACAACACACACACACACCGACAACACACACACACACACACCGACAACACACACACACACACACTGACAACACACACACACACACCGACAACACACACACACACACACCGACAACACACACACACATACACACCGACAACACACACACACACCGACAACACACACACACACACACACACACACACACCGACAACACACACACACACCGACAACACACACACACACCGACAACACACACACACACACCGACAACACACACACACACACACACACCGACAACACACACACACATCGACAACACACACACACACCGACAACACACACACACACACCGACAACACACACACACACAACGACAACACACACACACACACCGACAACACACACACACACACACCGACAACACATAAACACACACACACACCGACAACACACACACACACACACACCGACAACACATAAACACACACACACACCGACAACACACACACACACACACCGACAACACACACACACACACACCGACAACACACCGACAACACACACACACACACACCGACAACACACACACACACACCGACAACACACACACACACACACACCGACAACACACACACACACACACACACCGACAACACACACACACACCGACAACACACACACACACACCGGCAACACACACACACACACCGACAACACACACACACACACACACACCGACAACACACACACACACACACACACACACACACACACACACATACACACACACACACACACACACACACACCGACAACACACACACACACACCGACAACACACACACACACAAACAACACACACACACACAACACACACACACACACACCGACAACACACACACACATACACACCGACAACACACACACACCGACAACACACACACACACACACACACACACACACACACACACCGACAACACACACACACACCGACAACACACACACACACACACCTACAACACATACACACACACCGACAACACACACACACACACCGACAACACATAAACACACACACACCGACAACACACACACACACACAGACAACACACACACACACACACCGACAACACACACACACACACACCGACAACACACACACACCGACAACACACACACACACACACACCAACAACACACACACAGACACACCGACAACGCACACACACACACACACTGACAACACACACACACACACACACCGACAACACACACACACACACACCGACAACACACACACACACACACACACACACACACACACACACACCGACAACACACACACACACCGACAACACACACACACACACACACCGACAACACACACACACACACACCGAAAACACACACACACACACACCGACAACACACACACACACACACACACACACACCGACAACACACACACACACACACACTGACAACACACACACACACACACACCGACAACACACACACACCGACAACACACACACACACACACACACACCGACAACACACACACACACCGACAACACACACACCGACAACACACACACACACACACTCAGACAACACACACACCGACAACACACACACACACAACACACACACACACCGACAACACACACACACACAAACAACACACACACACACAACACACACACACACCGACAACACACACACACACACACACACCGACAACACACACACACACACCGACAACACACACACACACACACCGACAACACACACACACACACCGACAACACACACACACACACACACACCGACCACACACACACCGACAACACACACACACCGACAACACACACACACACACACTGACAACACACACACACACACACCGACAACACACACACACACACACACCGACAACACACACACACACACCGACAACACATAAACACACACACACACCGACAACACACACACACACACCGACAACACACACACACACACACCGACAACACACACACACACACACACCGACAACACACACACACACCGACAACACACACACACACACACCGACAACACACACACACACACACACCGACAACACACACACACCGACAACACACACACACCGACAACACACACACACACCGACAACACACACACACACACACACCGACAACACACACACACACACACCGACAACACATAAACACACACACACCGACAACACACACACACACACACTGACAACACACACACACACACACCGACAACACACACACACACACACACACCGACAACACACACACACACCGACAACACACACACACACACCGACAACACACACACACACACACCGACAAAACACACACACACCGACAACACACACACACACCGACAACACACACACACCGACAACACACACACACACACACACCGACAACACACACACACCGACAACACACACACACACACCGACAACACATAAACACACACACACACCGACAACACACACACACACACCGACAACACACCGACAACACACACACACACCGACAACACACACACACCGACAACACACACACACACACACACACACCGACAACACACACACACACACACCGACAACACACACACACACACACCGACAACACACACACACACACCGGCAACACACACACACACACCGACAACACACACACACACACACACCGACAACACACACACACACACACACACACACACACACACACACACACACACACACACACACACACCGACAACACACACACACACACACCGACAACACACACACACACAAACAACACACACACACACAACACACACACACACACACCGACAACACACACACACACACACCGACAACACACATACACCAACAACACAAAAACACACACCCACACCGACAACACACACACACACACACCCACAACACACATACACCAACAACACAAAAACACACACACACACCGACAACACACACACACACACACCGACAACACACACACACACACACACTGACAACACACACACACACACACCGACAACACACACACACACACACCGACAACACACACACACACACACACCGACAACACACACACACACACACACCGACAACACACACACCGACAACACACACACACACACACACACTCAGACAACACACACACCGACAACACACACACAACACACACACACACCGACAACACACACACACACACACCGACAACACACACACACCGACAACACACACACACACCGACAACACACACACACACACACCGACAACACACACACACACACACTGACAACACACACACACACACCGACAACACACACACACACACACCGACAACACACACACACATACACACCGACAACACACACACACACCGACAACACACACACACACACACACACACACACACCGACAACACACACACACACCGACAACACACACACACACCGACAACACACACACACACACCGACAACACACACACACACACACACACCGACAACACACACACACATCGACAACACACACACACACCGACAACACACACACACACACCGACAACACACACACACACAACGACAACACACACACACACACCGACAACACACACACACACACACCGACAACACATAAACACACACACACACCGACAACACACACACACACACACACCGACAACACATAAACACACACACACACCGACAACACACACACACACACACCGACAACACACACACACACACACCGACAACACACCGACAACACACACACACACACACCGACAACACACACACACACACCGACAACACACACACACACACACACCGACAACACACACACACACACACACACCGACAACACACACACACACCGACAACACACACACACACACCGGCAACACACACACACACACCGACAACACACACACACACACACACACCGACAACACACACACACACACACACACACACACACACACACACATACACACACACACACACACACACACACACCGACAACACACACACACACACCGACAACACACACACACACAAACAACACACACACACACAACACACACACACACACACCGACAACACACACACACATACACACCGACAACACACACACACCGACAACACACACACACACACACACACACACACACACACACACCGACAACACACACACACACCGACAACACACACACACACACACCTACAACACATACACACACACCGACAACACACACACACACACCGACAACACATAAACACACACACACCGACAACACACACACACACACAGACAACACACACACACACACACCGACAACACACACACACACACACCGACAACACACACACACCGACAACACACACACACACACACACCAACAACACACACACAGACACACCGACAACGCACACACACACACACACTGACAACACACACACACACACACACCGACAACACACACACACACACACCGACAACACACACACACACACACACACACACACACACACACACCGACAACACACACACACACCGACAACACACACACACACACACACCGACAACACACACACACACACACCGAAAACACACACACACACACACCGACAACACACACACACACACACACACACACACCGACAACACACACACACACACACACTGACAACACACACACACACACACACCGACAACACACACACACCGACAACACACACACACACACACACACACCGACAACACACACACACACCGACAACACACACACCGACAACACACACACACACACACTCAGACAACACACACACCGACAACACACACACACACAACACACACACACACACCGACAACACACACACACACAAACAACACACACACACACAACACACACACACACCGACAACACACACACACACACACACACCGACAACACACACACACACACACCGACAACACACACACACACACACACCGACAACACACACACACACACCGACAACACACACACACACACACCGACCACACACACACCGACAACACACACACACCGACAACACACACACACACCGACCACACACACACCGACAACACACACACACCGACAACACACACACACACCGACAACACACACACACACACACACCGACAACACACACACACACACACCGACAACACATAAACACACACACACCGACAACACACACACACACACACTGACAACACACACACACACACACACCGACAACACACACACACACACACACCGACAACACACACACACACACACCGACAACACATAAACACACACACACACCGACAACACACACACACACACCGACAACACACACACACACACACCGACAACACACACACACACACACCGACAACACACACACACACCGACAACACACACACACACACACCGACAACACACACACACACACACACCGACAACACACACACACAGACAACACACACACACCGACAACACACACACACACCGACAACACACACACACACACACACCGACAACACACACACACACACACCGACAACACATAAACACACACACACCGACAACACACACACACACACACTGACAACACACACACACACACACCGACAACACACACACACACACACACACCGACAACACACACACACACCGACAACACACACACACACACCGACAACACACACACACACCGACAACACACACACACACCGACAACACACACACACACCGACAACACACACACACACACCGACAACACACACACACACACACACCGACAACACACACACACACACCGACAACACACACACACACCGACAACACACACACACACTGACAACACACACACACACACCGACAACACACACACACACACACCGACAACACACACACACATACACACCGACAACACACACACACACCGACAACACACACACACACACACACACACACACACCGACAACACACACACACACCGACAACACACACACACACACACCGACAACACACACACACACACCGACAACACACACACACACACACACACACCGACAACACACACACACATCGACAACACACACACACACCGACAACACACACACACACACCGACAACACACACACACACAACGACAACACACACACACACACCGACAACACACACACACACACACCGACAACACATAAACACACACACACACCGACAACACACACACACACACACACCGACAACACATAAACACACACACACACCGACAACACACACACACACACACCGACAACACACACACACACACACCGACAACACACCGACAACACACACACACACACACCGACAACACACACACACACACCGACAACACACACACACACACACACCGACAACACACACACACACACACACCGACAACACACACACACACCGACAACACACACACACACACCGGCAACACACACACACACACCGACAACACACACACACACACACACCGACAACACACACACACACACACACACACACACACACACACACATACACACACACACACACACACACACACCGACAACACACACACACACACCGACAACACACACACACACAAACAACACACACACACACAACACACACACACACACACCGACAACACACACACACATACACACCGACAACACACACACACCGACAACACACACACACACACACACACACACACACACACCGACAACACACACACACACCGACAACACACACACACACACACCTACAACACACACACACACACCGACAACACACACACAAACACCGACAACACATAAACACACACACACCGACAACACACACACACACACAGACAACACACACACACACACACCGACAACACACACACACACACACCGACAACACACACACACCGACAACACACACACACACACACACCAACAACACACACACAGACACACCGACAACGCACACACACACACACACTGACAACACACACACACACACACACCGACAACACACACACACACACACCGACAACACACACACACACACACACACACACACACACCGACAACACACACACACACCGACAACACACACACACACACACACCGACAACACACACACACACACACCGAAAACACACACACACACACACCGACAACACACACACACACACACACACACACACCGACAACACACACACACACACACACTGACAACACACACACACACACACACCGACAACACACACACACACACACCGACAACACACACACACACACACATCGACAACACACACACACCGACAACACACACACACACACCGACAACACACACACACACCGACAACACACACACACACACACCGACAACACACACACACACACACCGACAACACATAAACACACACACACCGACAACACACACACACACACACCGACAACACACACACACACCGACAACACACACACACACACCGACAACACACACACACACACACACACACCGACAACACACATACACACCGACAACACACACACACACCGACAACACACACACACACACCGACAACACACACACACACACACACCGACAACACACACACACACACCGACAACACACACACACACACACCGACAACACATAAACACACACACACACCGACAACACACACACACACACACCGACAACACATAAACACACACACACACCGACAACACACACACACACACACCGACAACACACACACACACACCGACAACACACCGACAACACACACACACACACACCGACAACACACACACACACACCGACAACACACACACACACACACACCGACAACACACACACACACACACCGACAACACACACACACACCGACAACACACACACACACACCGGCAACACACACACACACACCGACAACACACACACACACACACACACCGACAACACACACACACACACACACACACACACACACACATACATACACACACACACACACACACACACCGACAACACACACACACACACCGACAACACACACACACACAAACAACACACACACACACACAACACACACACACACCGACAACACACACACACACACACACACCGACAACACACACACACACACACCGACAACACACACACACACACACCGACAACACACACACACACACCGACAACACACACACACACACACCGACAACACACACACACCGACAACACACACACACCGACAACACACACACACACCGACAACACACACACACACACACACCGACAACACACACACACACACACACCGACAACACATAAACACACACACACCGACAACACACACACACACACACTGACAACACACACACACACACACCGACAACACACACACACACACACACCGACAACACACACACACACACCGACAACACATAAACACACACACACACCGACAACACACACACACACACCGACAACACACACACACACACACCGACAACACACACACACACACACCGACAACACACACACACACCGACAACACACACACACACACACCGACAACACACACACACACACACACCGACAACACACACACACCGACAACACACACACACACACCGACAACACACACACACACCGACAACACACACACACACACACACCGACAACACACACACACACACACCGACAACACATAAACACACACACCCCGACAACACACACACACACACACTGACAACACACACACACACACACCGACAACACACACACACACACACACACACCGACAACACACACACACACCGACAACACACACACACACACCGACAACACACACACACACACACCGACAACACACACACACACCGACAACACACACACACACACCGACAACACACACACACACACCGACAACACACACACACACCGACAACACACACACACACACCGACAACACACACACACACACCGACAACACATAAACACACACACACACCGACAACACACACACACACACACCGACAACACATAAACACACACACACACCGACAACACACACACACACACCGACAACACACACACACACACCGACAACACACCGACAACACACACACACACACACCGACAACACACACACACCGACAACACACACACACACACACACACACCGACAACACACACACACACACACCGACAACACACACACACACACACCGACAACACACACACACACACCGGCAACACACACACACACACCGACAACACACACACACACACACACCGACAACACACACACACACACACACACACACACACACACACACACACACACCGACAACACACACACACACACCGACAACACACACACACACAAACAACACACACACACACAACACACACACACACACACCGACAACACACACACACACACACACACACACACACACACACACACACCGACAACACACACACACACACATCGACAACACACACACACACAAACACCAGCAACACACACACCCACACCGACAACACACACACACACACACCCACAACACACATACACCAACAACACAAAAACACACACACACACCGACAACACACACACACACACACCGACAACACACACACACACACACACTGACAACACACACACACACACACCGACAACACACACACACACACCGACAACACACACACACACACACACCGACAACACACACACACACACACCGACAACACACACACACACCGACAACACACACACACACACACCGGCAACACACACACACACACCGACAACACACACACACACACACACACCGACAACACACACACACACACACACACACACACACACACATACATACACACACACACACACACACACACCGACAACACACACACACACACCGACAACACACACACACACAAACAACACACACACACACACAACACACACACACACCGACAACACACACACACACACACACACCGACAACACACACACACACACACCGACAACACACACACACACACACCGACAACACACACACACACACCGACAACACACACACACACACACCGACAACACACACACACCGACAACACACACACACCGACAACACACACACACACCGACAACACACACACACACACCGACAACACACACACACACACACACCGACAACACATAAACACACACACACCGACAACACACACACACACACACTGACAACACACACACACACACACCGACAACACACACACACACACACACCGACAACACACACACACACACCGACAACACATAAACACACACACACACCGACAACACACACACACACACCGACAACACACACACACACACACCGACAACACACACACACACACACCGACAACACACACACACACCGACAACACACACACACACACACCGACAACACACACACACACACACACCGACAACACACACACACCGACAACACACACACACACACCGACAACACACACACACACCGACAACACACACACACACACACACCGACAACACACACACACACACACCGACAACACATAAACACACACACCCCGACAACACACACACACACACACTGACAACACACACACACACACACCGACAACACACACACACACACACACACCGACAACACACACACACACCGACAACACACACACACACACCGACAACACACACACACACACACCGACAACACACACACACACCGACAACACACACACACACACCGACAACACACACACACACACCGACAACACACACACACACCGACAACACACACACACACACCGACAACACACACACACACACCGACAACACATAAACACACACACACACCGACAACACACACACACACACACCGACAACACATAAACACACACACACACCGACAACACACACACACACACCGACAACACACACACACACACCGACAACACACCGACAACACACACACACACACACCGACAACACACACACACCGACAACACACACACACACACACACACACCGACAACACACACACACACACACCGACAACACACACACACACACACCGACAACACACACACACACACCGGCAACACACACACACACACCGACAACACACACACACACACACACCGACAACACACACACACACACACACACACACACACACACACACACACCGACAACACACACACACACACCGACAACACACACACACACAAACAACACACACACACACAACACACACACACACACACCGACAATACACACACACACACACACACACACACACACACACACACACCGACAACACACACACACACACATCGACAACACACACACACACAAACACCAGCAACACACACACCCACACCGACAACACACACACACACACACCCACAACACACATACACCAACAACACAAAAACACACACACACACCGACAACACACACACACACACACACCGACAACACACACACACACACACACTGACAACACACACACACACACACCGACAACACACACACACACACACCGACAACACACACACACACACACACACACCGACAACACACACACACACACACACCGACAACACACACACCGACAACACACACACACACACACTCAGATAACACACACACCGACAACACACACACACACAACACACACACACACCGACAACACACACACACACAAACAACACACAACACACACACACACCGACAACACACACACACACACACACCGACAACACACACACACACACACCGACAACACACACACACACACACCGACAACACACACACACACACCGACAACACACACACACACACACCGACCACACACACACCGACAACACACACACACACACATCGACAACACACACACACACAAACACCAGCAACACACACACTCACACCGACAACACACACACACACACACCCACAACACACATACACCAACAACACAAAAACACACACACACACCGACAACACACACACACACACACCGACAACACACACACACACACACACACTGACAACACACACACACACACACCGACAACACACACACACACACACCGACAACACACACACACACACACACACACCGACAACACACACACACACACACACCGACAACACACACACCGACAACACACACACACACACACTCAGACAACACACACACCGACAACACACACACACACAACACACACACACACCGACAACACACACACACACAAACAACACACACACACACAACACACACACACACCGACAACACACACACACACACACACACCGACAACACACACACACACACACCGACAACACACACACACACACACCGACAACACACACACACACACCGACAACACACACACACACACACCGACCACACACACACCGACAACACACACACACCGACAACACACACACACACCGACAACACACACACACACACACACCGACAACACACACACACACCGACAACACATAAACACACACACACCGACAACACACACACACACACACTGACAACACACACACTCACACCGACAACACACACACACACACACACCGACAACACACACACACACACCGACAACACATAAACACACACACACACCGACAACACACACACACACACCGACAACACACACACACACACACACACCGACAACACACACACACACACACCGACAACACACACACACACCGACAACACACACACACACACACCGACAACACACACACACACACACACCGACAACACACACACACCGACAACACACACACACCGACAACACACACACACACCGACAACACACACACACACACACACCGACAACACACACACACACACACCGACAACACATAAACACACACACACCGACAACACACACACACACACACTGACAACACACACACACACACACCGACAACACACACACACACACACACACCGACAACACACACACACACCGACACACACACACACACACACCGACAACACACACACACACACACACACCGACAACACACACACACACCGACAACACACACACACACCGACAACACACACACACACACCGACAACACACACACACACACACACCGACAACACACACACACACACCGACAACACACACACACACACCGACAACACATAAACACACACACACACCGACATCACACACACACACACACCGACAACACATAAACACACACACACACCGACAACACACACACACACACCGACAACACACACACACACACCGACAACACACCGACAACACACACACACACACACCGACAACACACACACACCGACAACACACACACACACACACACACACCGACAACACACACACACACACACCGACAACACACACACACACACACCGACAACACACACACACACACCGGCAACACACACACACACACCGACAACACACACACACACACACACCGACAACACACACACACACACACACACACACACACACACACACACACACACACACACACCGACAACACACACACACACACACCGACAACACACACACACACAAACAACACACACACACACACACACACACACACACACACCGACAACACACACACACACACACCGACAACACACACACACACACACCGACAACACACACACACACACCGACAACACACACACACACACAACACACACACACACACCGACAACACACACACACACACACACCGACAACACACACACACACACACACCGACAACACACACACACATCGACAACACACACACACACCGACAACACACACACACACACCGACAACACACACACACACAACGACAACACACACACACACACCGACAACACACACACACACACACCGACAACACATAAACACACACACACACCGACAACACACACACACACACACACCGACAACACATAAACACACACACACACCGACAACACACACACACACACACCGACAACACACACACACACACACCGACAACACACCGACAACACACACACACACACACCGACAACACACACACACACACCGACAACACACACACACACACCGACAACACACACACACACACACACCGACAACACACACACACACCGACAACACACACACACACACCGGCAACACACACACACACACCGACAACACACACACACACACACACCGACAACACACACACACACACACACACACACACACACACACACACACACACACACACACACACACACACACCGACAACACACACACACACACCGACAACACACACACACACAAACAACACACACACACACAACACACACACACACACACCGACAACACACACACACATACACACCGACAACACACACACACCGACACACACACACACACACACACACACACACACACACACACACACACACACACCGACAACACACACACACACACACCACAACACACACACACACACCGACAACACACACACACACACACCGACAACACACACACACACACCGACAACACACACACACACACCGACAACACAACACACACACACACCGACAACACACACACACACACACGACAACACACACACACACACACCGACAACACACACACACACACACCGACAACACACACACACCGACAACACACACACACACACACACACAACAACACACACACACACACACCGACAACACACACACACACACACCGACAACACACACACACACACACCGACAACACACACACACACACACCGACAACACACACACACACACACACACACACACACACCGACAACACACACACACACCGACAACACACACACACACACACACCGACAACACACACACACACACACCGACAACACACACACACACACACCGACAACACACACACACACACACACACACACACCGACAACACACACACACACACACACTGACAACACACACACACACACACACCGACAACACACACACACACACACCGACAACACACACACACACACACACCGACAACACACACACACCGACAACACACACACACACACCGACAACACACACACACACCGACAACACACACACACACACACCGACAACACACACACACACACACCGACAACACAAACACACACACACCGACAACACACACACACACACACCGACAACACACACACACACCGACAACACACACACACACACCGACAACACACACACACACACACACACACCGACAACACACACACACACCGACAACACACACACACACCGACAACACACACACACACACCGACAACACACACACACACACACACCGACAACACACACACACACACCGACAACACACACACACACACACCGACAACACAAAACACACACACACACCGACAACACACACACACACACACCGACAACACAAACACACACACACACCGACAACACACACACACACACACCGACAACACACACACACACACCGACAACACACCGACAACACACACACACACACACCGACAACACACACACACACACCGACAACACACACACACACACACACCGACAACACACACACACACACACCGACAACACACACACACACCGACAACACACACACACACACCGGCAACACACACACACACACCGACAACACACACACACACACACACACCGACAACACACACACACACACACACACACACACACACACACACACCACACACACACACACACACACACCGACAACACACACACACACACCGACAACACACACACACACAAGACAACACACACACACACACAACACACACACACACCGACAACACACACACACACACACACACCGACAACACACACACACACACACCGACAACACACACACACACACACCGACAACACACACACACACACCGACAACACACACACACACACACCGACAACACACACACACCGACAACACACACACACCGACAACACACACACACACCGACAACACACACACACACACACACCGACAACACACACACACACACACACCGACAACACACAAACACACACACACCGACAACACACACACACACACACTGACAACACACACACACACACACCGACAACACACACACACACACACACCGACAACACACACACACACACCGACAACACATAAACACACACACACACCGACAACACACACACACACACCGACAACACACACACACACACACCGACAACACACACACACACACACCGACAACACACACACACACCGACAACACACACACACACACACCGACAACACACACACACACACACACCGACACACACACACACACCGACAACACACACACACACACCGACAACACACACACACACCGACAACACACACACACACACACACCGACAACACACACACACACACACCGACAACACACAACACACACACCCCGACAACACACACACACACACACTGACAACACACACACACACACACCGACAACACACACACACACACACACACCGACAACACACACACACACCGACAACACACACACACACACCGACAACACACACACACACACACCGACAACACACACACACACCGACAACACACACACACACACCGACACACACACACACACACACCGACAACACACACACACACCGACAACACACACACACACACCGACAACACACACACACACACCGACAACACAAAACACACACACACACCGACAACACACACACACACACACCGACAACACACAAACACACACACACACCGACAACACACACACACACACCGACAACACACACACACACACCGACAACACACCGACACACACACACACACACACACCGACAACACACACACACACGACAACACACACACACACACACACACACACCGACAACACACACACACACACACCGACAACACACACACACACACACCGACAACACACACACACACACCGACAACACACACACACACACCGACAACACACACACACACACACACCGACAACACACACACACACACACACACACACACACACACACACACACACCGACAACACACACACACACACACCGACAACACACACACACACAACACACACACACACACACACAACACACACACACACACACCGACAACACACACACACACACACACACACACACACACACACACACACCGACAACACACACACACACACACCGACAACACACACACACACAACACCACAACACACACACACACACCGACAACACACACACACACACACCGACAACACACACACACACAACACAACAACACACACACACACCGACAACACACACACACACACACCGACAACACACACACACACACACACGACAACACACACACACACACACCGACAACACACACACACACACACCGACAACCACACACACACACACACACACCGACAACACACACACACACACACACCGACAACACACACACCGACAACACACACACACACACACACAGACAACACACACACCGACAACACACACACACACACACACACACACACACCGACAACACACACACACACACACACACACACACACACACACACACACACACACACACCGACAACACACACACACACACACACCGACAACACACACACACACACACCGACACACACACACACACACACACACACACCGACACACACACACACACACACCGACAACACACACACACACACACCGACACACACACACACACACCGACAACACACACACACACACACGACAACACACACACACACACACCACAACACACACACACACACCGACAACACACACACACACACACCGACAACACACACACACACAACAACACACAACACACACACACACACCGACAACACACACACACACACACCGACAACACACACACACACACACACGACAACACACACACACACACACCGACAACACACACACACACACACCGACAACACACACACACACACACACACACACACACACACACACACACACACACCGACAACACACACACCGACAACACACACACACACACACCGACAACACACACACACGACAACACACACACACACACACACACACACACACCGACAACACACACACACACACACAACACACACACACACACACACACACACACCGACAACACACACACACACACACACACCGACAACACACACACACACACACCGACAACACACACACACACACACCGACAACACACACACACACACACGACAACACACACACACACACACCGACACACACACACACACACACACACACACCGACAACACACACACACACCGACAACACACACACACACACACACCGACAACACACACACACACCGACAACACACACACACACACACCGACAACACACACACACACACACCGACAACACACACACACACACCGACAACACACACACACACACACCGACAACACACACACACACACCGACAACACACACACACACACACCGACAACACACACACACACACCGACAACACACACACACACACACACCGACAACACACACACACACACACCGACAACACACACACACACCGACAACACACACACACACACACCGACAACACACACACACACACACACCGACAACACACACACACACGACAACACACACACACCGACAACACACACACACACCGACAACACACACACACACACACACCGACAACACACACACACACACACCGACAACACAAACACACACACACCGACAACACACACACACACACACGACAACACACACACACACACACCGACAACACACACACACACACACACCGACAACACACACACACACCGACACACACACACACACACCGACAACACACACACACACACCGACAACACACACACACACACACACCGACAACACACACACACACACCGACAACACACACACACACACACACACACCGACAACACACACACACACACACCGACAACACACACACACACACACACACACACACACACACACACCGACAACACACACACACACACACCGACAACACACACACACACACACCGACAACACACACACACACACACGACAACACACACACACACACCGACAACACACACACACACACACCGACAACACACACACACACACCGACACACACACACACACACACGACAACACACACACACACACCGACAACACACACACACACACACCGACAACACACACACACACACACACAACACACACACACACACCGACACACACACACACACACCGACAACACACACACACACACACCGACAACACACACACACACACACCGACAACACACACACACACACACGACAACACACACACACACACCGACAACACACACACACACACACACACACACACACACACACACACACACACACACACACCGACAACACACACACACACGACAACACACACACACACACCGACAACACACACACACACACACCGACAACACACACACACACACACGACAACACACACACACACACCGACAACACACACACACACACACCGACAACACACACACACACACACACACACACACACACACACACACACCGACAACACACACACACACACACCGACAACACACACACACACACACCGACAACACACACACACACACACAACACACACACCGACAACACACACACACACACACCGACAACACACACACACACACCGACAACACACACACACACACCGACAACACACACACACACACACACGACACACACACACACACACCGACAACACACACACACACACACCGACAACACACACACACACACCGACAACACACACACACACACACACCGACAACACACACACACACCGACAACACACACACACACACCGACAACACACACACACACACCGACAACACACACACACACACACCGACAACACACACACACACACACCGACAACACACACACACACACACGACAACACACACACACACACACACACACACACACACACACCGACAACACACACACACACACACACCGACAACACACACACACCGACAACACACACACACACACACCGACAACACACACACACACACACACACACCGACAACACACACACACACCGACAACACACACACACACACACACACACACACACACACACACCGACAACACACACACACACACCGACAACACACACACACACACACACCGACAACACACACACACACACCGACAACACACACACACACACACCGACAACACACACACACACACCGACAACACACACACACACACACCGACAACACACACACACACACACCGACAACACACACACACACACACACGACAACACACACACACACACACCGACAACACACACACACACACACACCGACAACACACACACACACACACCGACAACACACACACACACACACCGACAACACACACACACGACACCACACACACACACACACACACCGACAACACACACACACACACACCGACACACACACACACACACACACCGACAACACACACACACACACACACACACACACACACACACACACACACACGACAACACACACACACACACACCGACAACACACACACACACACACACACACACACACACACACACACACACACACACACACACGACACACACACACACACCGACAACACACACACACACACCGACACACACACACACACACCGACAACACACACACACACACCGACAACACACACACACACACACACACACACACACACACACACACCGACAACACACACACACACACACCGACAACACACACACACACACCGACAACACACACACACACACACACGACAACACACACACACACACACCGACAACACACACACACACACACACGACAACACACACACACACACCGACAACACACACACACACACACCGACAACACACACACACACACACACCGACAACACACACACACACACCGACAACACACACACACACACCGACAACACACACACACACACACCGACAACACACACACACACACCGACAACACACACACACACACCGACAACACACACACACACACCGACAACACACACACACACACACCGACAACACACACACACACACACCGACAACACACACACACACACCGACAACACACACACACACACACCGACAACACACACACACACACACCGACAACACACACACACACACCGACAACACACACACACACACACGACAACACACACACACACACCGACAACACACACACACACCGACAACACACACACACACACACCGACAACACACACACACACACACGACACACACACACACACACACACCGACAACACACACACACACACCGACAACACACACACACACACACCGACAACACACACACACACACACGACACACACACACACACACCGACAACACACACACACACACACCGACAACACACACACACACACACCGACAACACACACACACACACACACACACACACACCACACACACACACACACACCGACAACACACACACACACACACACGACAACACACACACACACACACCGACAACACACACACACACACCGACAACACACACACACACACACCGACACACACACACACACACACCGACAACACACACACACACACACACCGACAACACACACACACACACACCGACAACACACACACACACACCGACAACACACACACACACACACCGACAACACACACACACACACCGACAACACACACACACACACACCGACAACACACACACACACACCGACAACACACACACACACACACACGACAACACACACACACACACACCGACAACACACACACACACACCGACAACACACACACACACACACACACACACACACACACCGACAACACACACACACACACACCGACAACACACACACACACACCGACAACACACACACACACACGACAACACACCGACAACACACACACACACACACCGACACACACACACACACACCGACAACACACACACACACACACACACACCGACAACACACACACACACACCGACAACACACACACACACACACACACACCGACACACACACACACACACACACCGACAACACACACACACCACACCGACAACACACACACACACACCGACAACACACACACACACACACGACACACACACACACACACCGACAACACACACACACACACACCGACAACACACACACACACACACACACACACACACACACACACCGACACACACACACACACACCGACAACACACACACACACACACCGACAACACACACACACACACACCGACAACACACACACACACACCGACAACACACACACACACACACACACACACACACACACACCGACAACACACACACACACACACCGACAACACACACACACACACACACACACACACACACACACACACACACACACACACACACCGACAACACACACACACACACACCGACAACACACACACACACACACCGACAACACACACACACACACCGACAACACACACACACACACACACACACACACACACACACACACACACACACACACACACACACACCGACAACACACACACACACACACCGACAACACACACACACACACACACGACAACACACACACACACACACCGACAACACACACACACACACACCGACAACACACACACACACACACACACACACCGACAACACACACACACACACGACAACACACACACACACACACACACACACACACACACACACACACCGACAACACACACACACACACACGACACACACACACACACACACACCGACAACACACACACACACACACCGACAACACACACACACACACCGACAACACACACACACACACCGACAACACACACACACACACACCGACAACACACACACACACACACCGACAACACACACACACACACCGACAACACACACACACACACACCGACAACACACACACACACACACACCGACAACACACACACACACCGACAACACACACACACACACACCGACACACACACACACACACGACAACACACACACACACCGACAACACACACACACACACACCGACAACACACACACACACACACCGACAACACACACACACACACACCGACAACACACACACACACACACAACACACACACACACAACACACACACACACACCGACAACACACACACACACACACCGACAACACACACACACACACACCGACAACACACACACACACACACACGACAACACACACACACACACACCGACAACACACACACACACACCGACAACACACACACACACACACCGACAACACACACACACACCGACAACACACACACACACACACCGACAACACACACACACACACCGACAACACACACACACACGACAACACACACACACACACACACCGACAACACACACACACACACACCGACAACACACACACACACACACCGACAACACACACACACACACACCGACAACACACACACACACACCGACAACACACACACACACACACACGACAACACACACACACACACCGACAACACACACACACACACCGACACACACACACACACACCGACACACACACACACACACCGACAACACACACACACACACACGACAACACACACACACACACACACCGACAACACACACACACACACAGACAACACACACACACACACACACACACACACACACACACCGACAACACACACACACACACACCGACAACACACACACACACACACCGACAACACACACACACACACACACGACAACACACACACACACCGACAACACACACACACACACACACACACACACACACACGACACACACACACACACCGACACACACACACACACACACACACCGACAACACACACACACACCGACAACACACACACACACACACACCGACAACACACACACACACACACACACACACACACACACACACACACACACACACCGACAACACACACACACACACACACGACAACACACACACACACACACCGACAACACACACACACACACCGACAACACACACACACACACACACCGACAACACACACACACACACCGACAACACACACACACCACACACACACACACACACACCGACAACACACACACACACACCGACAACACACACACACACACACCGACAACACACACACACACACCGACAACACACACACACACACACCGACAACACACACACACACACCGACAACACACACACACACACACCGACAACACACACACACACACACCGACAACACACACACACCGACAACACACACACACACACCGACAACACACACACACACACACCGACAACACACACACACACACACACCGACAACACACACACACACACCGACAACACACACACACACACACCGACAACACACACACACACACACACACACACACACACACACCGACAACACACACACACACACACCGACACACACACACACACACCGACAACACACACACACACACCGACAACACACACACACACACACCGACAACACACACACACACACACACCGACAACACACACACACACACACACGACAACACACACACACACACACACCGACAACACACACACACACACACCGACAACACACACACACACACACACCGACAACACACACGACAACACACACACACACACCGACAACACACACACACACCGACAACACACACACACACACACACCGACAACACACACACACACACACGACAACACACACACACACACACCAACAACACACACACACACACACGACAACACACACACACACACACCGACAACACACACACACACACACCGACAACACACACACACACCGACAACACACACACACACACACCGACAACACACACACACACACACACACACACACACACACACCGACAACACACAACACACACACACCGACAACACACACACACACACACCGACAACACACACACACACACACCGACAACACACACACACACACACACACACACACCGACAACACACACACACACACACACGACACACACACACACACACACACCGACAACACACACACACACACACCAACAACACACACACACACACCGACAACACACACACACCGACAACACACACACACACACCGACAACACACACACACACACGACACACACACACACACACACACCGACAACACACACACACACACACCGACAACACACACACACACACACCGACAACACACACACACACACACCGACAACACACACACACACCGACAACACACACACACACCGACAACACACACACACACACACCGACAACACACACACACACCGACAACACACACACACACCGACAACACACACACACACACCGACAACACACACACACACACACACCGACAACACACACACACACACCGACAACACACACACACACACACCGACAACACACACACACACACACCGACAACACACACACACACACACCGACAACACACACACACACACACACCCGACAACACACACACACACACACCGACAACACACACACACACACCGACAACACACCGACAACACACACACCGACAACACACACACACACCGACAACACACACACACACACACACACACACACACACACCGACAACACACACACACACACACCGACAACACACACACACACACACACCACAACACACACACACACACCGACAACACACACACACACACACCCACAACACACACACACACCGACAACACACACACACACACACACACCGACAACACACACACACACACACCGACAACACACACACACAGACACACGACAACACACACACACACACACCGACAACACACACACACACACACACCGACAACACACCACACACACACACACCGACAACACACACACACACACACCGACAACACACACACCGACAACACACACACACACCGACACACACACACACACACCGACAACACACACACACACACACACACACACACACACACACACACACACCGACAACACACACACACACACACCGACAACACACACACACACACAAACACCAGCAACACACACACACACACAGACAACACACACACACACACACACACAACACACACACACCGACAACACACACACACACACACCGACAACACACACACACACACACCGACAACACACACACACACACACACTGACAACACACACACACACCGACAACACACACACACACACACACCGACAACACACACACACACACCGACACACACACACACACACACACCGACAACACACACACACACACACCGACAACACACACACACACACACACCGACAACACACACACACCGACAACACACACACACACACCGACAACACACACACACACCGACAACACACACACACACACACACCGACAACACACACACACACACACCGACAACACAACACACACACACACCGACAACACACACACACACACACCGACAACACACACACACACCGACACACACACACACACCGACAACACACACACACACACACCGACAACACACACACACACCGACAACACACACACACACCGACAACACACACACACACACCGACAACACACACACACACACACACCGACAACACACACACACACACCGACAACACACACACACACACACCGACAACACAACACACACACACACACCGACAACACACACACACACACACCGACAACACACAACACACACACACACCGACAACACACACACACACACACCGACAACACACACACACACACCGACAACACACCACAACACACACACCGACAACACACACACACACCGACAACACACACACACACCGACAACACACACACCACACACACACACACACACACACCGACAACACACACACACACACACCGACAACACACACACACACAACACCAGCAACACACACACACACACAGACAACACACACACACACACACCCACAACACACACACACACCGACAACACACACACACACACACCGACAACACACACACACACCGACAACACACACACACACACACACACTGACAACACACACACACACACACCGACAACACACACACACACACACCGACAACACACACACACACACACACACACACACACACCGACAACACACACACACCGACAACACACACACACACACACTCAGACAACACACACACCGACAACACACACACACACCGACACACACACACACACACCGACAACACACACACACACACACACACACACACACACACACCGACAACACACACACACACACACGACAACACACACACACACACACAAACACCAGCACACACACACACACACAGACAACACACACACACACACACCCACAACACACACACACCGACAACACACACACACACACACTGACAACACACACACACACACACACACACCGACAACACACACACACACACACACCGACAACACACACACCGACAACACACACACACACACACTCAGACAACACACACACCGACAACACACACACACACACACACACACCGACAACACACACACACACACACCGACAACACACACACACACACACTGACAACACACACACACACACCGACAACACACACACACACACACCGACAACACACACACACATACACACCGACAACACACACACACACCGACAACACACACACACACACACACACACACACACACACCGACAACACACACACACACCGACAACACACACACACACACACACACTGACAACACACACACACACACACCGACAACACACACACACACACACCGACAACACACACACACACACACACACACACACACACCGACAACACACACACACACCGACAACACACACACACACACACCGACAACACACACACACACACCGACAACACACACACACACACACCGACAACACACACACACACACACACCGACAACACACACACACACACACACTGACACACACACACACACACACACACCGACAACACACACACACACACACCGACAACACACACACACACACACACCGACAACACACACCGACAACACACACACACACACCGACAACACACACACACACCGACAACACACACACACACACACACCGACAACACACACACACACACCGACAACACATAAACACACACACACCGACAACACACACACACACACACTGACAACACACACACACACACACCGACAACACACACACACACACACACCGACAACACACCGACAACACACACACACCGACAACACACACACACACACACTCAGACAACACACACACCGACAACACACACACACACCGACAACACACACACACACCGACAACACACACACACACACACACACACACACACACACACACACACACCGACAACACACACACACACACATCGACAACACACACACACACACACACACCAGCAACACACACACACACACAGACAACACACACACACACACACCCACAACACACACACACCGACAACACACACACACACACACCGACAACACACACACACACACACCGACAACACACACACACAGACACACTGACAACACACACACACCGACAACACACACACACACACACACCGACAACACACACACACACACTGACAACACACACACACACACACCGACAACACACACACACACACACCGACAACACACACACACACACACACCGACAACACACACACACCGACAACACACACACACACACACGACAACACACACACACACCGACAACACACACACACACACACACCGACAACACACACACACACACACCGACAACACACAAACACACACACACCGACAACACACACACACACACACCGACAACACACACACACACCGACAACACACACACACCGACAACACACACACACACACACACCGACAACACACACACACACCGACAACACACACACACACCGACAACACACACACACACACCGACAACACACACACACACACACACCGACAACACACACACACACACCGACAACACACACACACACACACCGACAACACAACACACACACACACCGACAACACACACACACACACACCGACAACACATAACACACACACACACCGACAACACACACACACACACACCGACAACACACACACACACACCGACAACACACCGACACACACACACCGACAACACACACACACACCGACAACACACACACACACCGACAACACACACACACACACACACACACACACACACCGACAACACACACACACACACATCGACAACACACACACACACAACACCAGCAACACACACACACACACAGACAACACACACACACACACACCCACAACACACACACACACCGACAACACACACACACACACACCGACAACACACACACACACACACCGACAACACACACACACAGACACACTGACAACACACACACACACACACCGACAACACACACACACACACACACCGACAACACACACACACACACACACACCGACAACACACACACACACACACACCGACAACACACACACACCGACAACACACACACACACACACTCAGACAACACACACACCGACAACACACACACACACCGACAACACACACACACACCGACAACACACACACACACACACACACACACACACACACACCGACAACACACACACACACACATCGACAACACACACACACACACACAAACACCAGCAACACACACACACACACAGACAACACACACACACACACACCCACAACACACACACACCGACAACACACACACACACACACTGACAACACACACACACACACACACACACCGACAACACACACACACACACACACCGACAACACACACACCGACAACACACACACACACACACTCAGACAACACACACACCGACAACACACACACACACACACACACACCGACAACACACACACACACACACCGACAACACACACACACACACACCGACAACACACACACACATACACACCGACAACACACACACACACACACCCACAACACACACACACCGACAACACACACACACACACACTGACAACACACACACACACACACACACACCGACAACACACACACACACACACCGACAACACACACACACACACACAAACACCAGCAACACACACACACACACACGACAACACACACACACACACACCCACAACACACACACACCGACAACACACACACACACACACTGACACACACACACACACACACACACACCGACAACACACACACACACACACACCGACAACACACACACCGACAACACACACACACACACACTCAGACAACACACACACCGACAACACACACACACAACACACACACACCGACAACACACACACACACACACCGACAACACACACACACACACACGACAACACACACACACACACCGACAACACACACACACACACACCGACAACACACACACACATACACACCGACACACACACACACACACCGACAACACACACACACACACACACACACACACACACACCGACAACACACACACACACCGACAACACACACACACACACACCGACAACACACACACACACACCGACAACACACACACACACACACACCGACAACACACACACACACACACACTGACAACACACACACACACACACACCGACAACACACACACACACACACCGACAACACACACACACACACACACCGACAACACACACACACCGACAACACACACACACCGACAACACACACACACACCGACAACACACACACACACACACACCGACAACACACACACACACACCGACAACACAAACACACACACACCGACAACACACACACACACACACCGACAACACACACACACACCGACAACACACACACACACACCGACAACACACACACACACACACACACACCGACAACACACACACACACCGACAACACACACACACACCGACAACACACACACACACACCGACAACACACACACACACACACACCGACAACACACACACACACACCGACAACACACACACACACACACCGACAACACATAAACACACACACACACCGACAACACACACACACACACACCAACAACACATAAACACACACACACACCGACAACACACACACACACACACCGACAACACACACACACACACCGACAACACACCGACAACACACACACACACACACCGACAACACACACACACACACCGACAACACACACACACACACACACACCGACAACACATAAACACACACACACACCGACAACACACACACACACACACCGACAACACACACACACACACCGACAACACACCGACAACACACACACACACACACCGACAACACACACACACACACTGACAACACACACACACACACACCGACAACACACACACACACACACCGACAACACACACACACACACACACACACCGACAACACACACACACACACACACCGACAACACACACACCGACAACACACACACACACACACACACTCAGACAACACACACACCGACAACACACACACACACAACACACACACACACCGACAACACACACACACACACACCGACAACACACACACACCGACAACACACACACACACCGACAACACACACACACACCGACAACACACACACACACACACTGACAACACACACACACACACCGACAACACACACACACACACACACCGACAACACACACACACATACACACCGACAACACACACACACACCGACAACACACACACACACACACACACACACACACACCGACAACACACACACACACCGACAACACACACACACACACACCGACAACACACACACACACACCGACAACACACACACACACACACCGACAACACACACACACACAAACAACACACACACACGACAACACACACACACACACACCGACAACACACACACACACCGACAACACACACACACACACACCGAAACACACACACACACACCGACAACACACACACACACACACCGACAACACACACACACACACCGACAACACACACACACACACACACCGACAACACACACACACACACACACCGACAACACACACACACCGACACACACACACACACACCGACAACACACACACACACCGACAACACACACACACACACACACCGACAACACACACACACACACACCGACAACACATAAACACACACACACCGACACCACACACACACACACACTGACAACACACACACACACACCGACAACACACACACACACACACACCGACAACACACACGCACACCGACAACACACACACACACCGACAACACACACACACACACACACACACACACACCGACAACACACACACACACACATCGACAACACACACACACACACAAACACCAGCAACACACACACACACACAGACAACACACACACACACACACCCACAACACACACACACCGACAACACACACACACACACACCGACAACACACACACACACACACCGACAACACACACACACAGACACACTGACAACACACACACACACACACCGACAACACACACACACACACCGACAACACACACACACACACACACACACCGACAACACACACACACACACACACCGACAACACACACACACCGACAACACACACACACACACACACTCAGACAACACACACACCGACAACACACACACACACAACACACACACACACCGACAACACACACACACACACACCGACAAAACACACACACACACACTGACAACACACACACACACCGACAACACACACACACACACACCGACAACACACACACACATACACACCGACAACACACACACACACACCGACAACACACACACACACACACACACACACACACCGACAACACACACACACACCGACAACACACACACACACACACCGACAACACACACACACACACCGACAACACACACACACACACCGACAACACATAAACACACACACACACCGACAACACACACACACACACACACCGACAACACACACACACACACCGACAACACACACACACACCGACAACACACACACACACACCGGCAACACACACACACACCGACAACACACACACACACACACACCGACAACACACACACACACACACACACACACACACACACATACACACACACACACACACACACACACCGACAACACACACACACACACCGACAACACACACACACACACAAACAACACACACACACACAACACACACACACACACACCGACAACACACACACACATACACACCGACAACACACACACACACCGACAACACACACACACACACACACACACACACACACACACACACACACCGACAACACACACACACACCGACAACACACACACACACACCTACAACACACACACACACACCGACAACACACACACACACACACCGACAACACATAAACACACACACACCGACAACACACACACACACACAGACAACACACACACACACACACCGACAACACAAACACACACACACCGACAACACACACACACCGACAACACATACACACACACACACCAACAACACACACACAGACACACCGACAACACACACACACACACACACACTGACAACACACACACACACACACACCGACAACACACACACACACACACCGACAACACACACACACACACACACACACACACCGACAACACACACACACACCGACAACACACACACACACACACACCGACAACACACACACACACACACCGAAAACACACACACACACACACCGACAACACACACACACACACACACACACTGACAACACACACACACACACCGACAACACACACACACACACACCGACAACACACACACACACACACACCGACAACACACACACACCGACAACACACACACACACACCGACAACACACACACACACCGACAACACACACACACACACACACCGACAACACACACACACACACACCGACAACACATAAACACACACACACCGACAACACACACACACACACACCGACAACACACACACACACCGACAACACACACACACACACCGACAACACACACACACACACACACACACTGACAACACACACACACACCGACAACACACACACACACCGACAACACACACACACACACCGACAACACACACACACACACACACCGACAACACACACACACACACCGACAACACACACACACACACACCGACAACACATAAACACACACACACACCGACAACACACACACACACACACCGACAACACATAAACACACACACACACCGACAACACACACACACACACACCGACAACACACATACACACACCGACAACACACCGACAACACACACACACACACACACCGACAACACACACACACACACCGACAACACACACACACACACACACCGACAACACACACACACACACACCGACAACACACACACACACCGACAACACACACACACACACCGGCAACACACACACACACACCGACAACACACACACACACACACACCGACAACACACACACACACACACACACACACACACACACACACACACATACACACACACATACACACACACACCGACAACACACACACACACACCGACAACACACACACACACAAACAACACACACACACACAACACACACACACACCGACAACACACACACACACACACCGACAACACACACACACACACACCGACAACACACACACACACACACACCGACAACACACACACACACACCGACAACAAACACACACACACACCGACAACACACACACACCGACAACACACACACACCGACAACACACACACACACCGACAACACACACACACACACACACCGACAACACACACACACACACACCGACAACACATAAACACACACACACACACACACTGACAACACACACACACACACACCGACAACACACACACACACACACACCGACAACACACACACACACACCGACAACACATAAACACACACACACACCGACAACACACACACACACACCGACAACACACACACACACACACCGACAACACACACACACACCGACAACACACACACACACCGACAACACACACACACACACACCGACAACACACACACACACACACACACCGACAACACACACACACCGACAACACACACACACACACCGACAACACACACACACACCGACAACACACACACACACACACACCGACAACACACACACACACACACCGACAACACATAAACACACACACACCGACAACACACACACACACACACCGACAACACACACACACACACACACACCGACAACACACACACACACCGACAACACACACACACACACCGACAACACACACACACACACACCGACAACACACACACACACCGACAACACACACACACACCGACAACACACACACACACACCGACAACACACACACACACACACACCGACAACACACACACACACACCGACAACACACACACACACACCGACAACACATAAACACACACACACACCGACAACACACACACACACACACCGACAACACATAAACACACACACACACCGACAACACACACACACACACCGACAACACACACACACACACCGACAACACACACACACACACAAACAACACACACACACACAACACACACACACACACACCGACAACACACACACACATACACACCGACAACACACACACACACCGACAACACACACACACACACACACACACACACACACACCGACAACACACACACACACCGACAACACACACACAAACACCTACAACACACACACACACACCGACAACACACACACACACACCGACAACACATAAACACACACACACCGACAACACACACACACACACAGACAACACACACCGACAACACAAACACACACACACCGACAACACACACACACCGACAACACACACACACACACACCAACAACACACACACAGACACACCGACAACACACACACACACACACACACTGACAACACACACACACACACACCGACAACACACACACACACACACCGACAACACACACACACACACACACACACACACACACCGACAACACACACACACACCGACAACACACACACACACACACACCGACAACACACACACACACACACCGAAAACACACACACACACACACCGACAACACACACACACACACACACACACCGACAACACACACACACACACACACTGACAACACACACACACACACACACCGACAACACACACACACACACACCGACAACACACACACACACACACACCGACAACACATAAACACACACACACCGACAACACACACACACACACAGACAACACACACACACACACACCGACAACACAAACACACACACACCGACAACACACACACACCGACAACACACACACACACACACACCAACAACACACACACAGACACACCGACAACACACACACACACACACACACTGACAACACACACACACACACACACCGACAACACACACACACACACACCGACAACACACACACACACACCGACAACAAACACACACACACACCGACAACACACACACACCGACAACACACACACACCGACAACACACACACACACCGACAACACACACACACACACACACCGACAACACACACACACACACCGACAACACACACACACACAAACAACACACACACACACAACACACACACACACCGACAACACACACACACACACACCGACAACACACACACACACACACCGACAACACACACACACACACACACCGACAACACACACACACACACCGACAACAAACACACACACACACCGACAACACACACACACCGACAACACACACACACCGACAACACACACACACACCGACAACACACACACACACACACACCGACACACACACACACACACACCGACAACACATAAACACACACACACCGACAACACACACACACACACACTGACAACACACACACACACACACCGACAACACACACACACACACACACCGACAACACACACACACACACCGACAACACATAAACACACACACACACCGACAACACACACACACACACCGACAACACACACACACACACACCGACAACACACACACACACCGACAACACACACACACACCGACAACACACACACACACACACCGACAACACACACACACACACACACACCGACAACACACACACACCGACAACACACACACACACACCGACAACACACACACACACCGACAACACACACACACACACACACCGACAACACACACACACACACACCGACAACACATAAACACACACACACCGACAACACACACACACACACACTGACAACACACACACACACACCGACAACACACACACACACACACACACCGACAACACACACACACACCGACAACACACACACACACACCGACAACACACACACACACACACCGACAACACACACACACACCGACAACACACACACACACCGACAACACACACACACACACCGACAACACACACACACACACATACCGACAACACACACACACACACCGACAACACACACACACACACCGACAACACATAAACACACACACACACCGACAACACACACACACACACACCGACAACACATAAACACACACACACACCGACAACACACACACACACACCGACAACACACACACACACACCGACAACACACACACACACACAAACAACACACACACACACAACACACACACACACACACCGACAACACACACACACATACACACCGACAACACACACACACACCGACAACACACACACACACACACACACACACACACCGACAACACACACACACACCGACAACACACACACACACACCTACAACACACACACACACACCGACAACACACACACACACACCGACAACACATAAACACACACACACCGACAACACACACACACACACAGACAACACACACCGACAACACAAACACACACACACCGACAACACACACACACCGACAACACACACACACACACACCAACAACACACACACAGACACACCGACAACACACACACACACACACACACTGACAACACACACACACACACACACCGACAACACACACACACACACACCGACAACACACACACACACACACACACACACACACACACCGACAACACACACACACACCGACAACACACACACACACACACACCGACAACACACACACACACACACCGAAAACACACACACACACACACCGACAACACACACACACACACACACACACCGACAACACACACACACACACACACTGACAACACACACACACACACACACCGACAACACACACACACACACACCGACAACACACACACACACACACACCGACAACACATAAACACACACACACCGACAACACACACACACACACACAGACAACACACACACACACACACCGACAACACAAACACACACACACCGACAACACACACACACCGACAACACACACACACACACACACCAACAACACACACACAGACACACCGACAACACACACACACACACACACACTGACAACACACACACACACACACACCGACAACACACACACACACACACCGACAACACACACACACACACACACACACACACACCGACAACACACACACACACCGACAACACACACACACACACACACCGACAACACACACACACACACACCGAAAACACACACACACACACACCGACAACACACACACACACACACACACACCGACAACACACACACACACACACACTGACAACACACACACACACACACACCGACAACACACACACACACACACCGACAACACACACACACACACACACCGACAACACACACACACCGACAACACACACACACACACCGACAACACACACACACACCGACAACACACACACACACACACACCGACAACACACACACACACACACCGACAACACATAAACACACACACACCGACAACACACACACACACACACCGACAACACACACACACACCGACAACACACACACACACACCGACAACACACACACACACACACACACACCGACAACACACACACACACCGACAACACACACACACACCGACAACACACACACACACACCGACAACACACACACACACACACACCGACAACACACACACACACACCGACAACACACACACACACACACCGACAACACATAAACACACACACACACCGACAACACACACACACACACACCGACAACACATAAACACACACACACACCGACAACACACACACACACACACCGACAACACACATACACACACCGACAACACACCGACAACACACACACACACACACCGACAACACACACACACACACCGACAACACACACACACACACACACCGACAACACACGCACACACACACCGACAACACACACACACACCGACAACACACACACACACACCGGCAACACACACACACACACCGACAACACACACACACACACACACCGACAACACACACACACACACACACACACACACACACACACACACACATACACACACACACACACACACACACCGACAACACACACACACACACCGACAACACACACACACAGAAACAACACACACACACACAACACACACACACACCGACAACACACACACACACACACCGACAACACACACACACACACACCGACAACACACACACACACACACACCGACAACACACACACACACACCGACAACAAACACACACACACACCGACAACACACACACACCGACAACACACACACACCGACAACACACACACACACCGACAACACACACACACACACACACCGACAACACACACACACACACACCGACAACACATAAACACACACACACCGACAACACACACACACACACACTGACAACACACACACACACACACCGACAACACACACACACACACACACCGACAACACACACACACACACCGACAACACATAAACACACACACACACTGACAACACACACACACACACCGACAACACACACACACACCGACAACACACACACACACCGACAACACACACACACACCGACAACACACACACACACACCGACAACACACACACACACACACACCGACAACACACACACACCGACAACACACACACACACACCGACAACACACACACACACCGACAACACACACACACACACACACCGACAACACACACACACACACCGACAACACATAAACACACACACACCGACAACACACACACACACACACTGACAACACACACACACACACACCGACAACACACACACACACACACACACCGACAACACACACACACACCGACAACACACACACACACACCGACAACACACACACACACACACCGACAACACACACACACACCGACAACACACACACACACCGACAACACACACACACACACCGACAACACACACACACACACACACCGACAACACACACACACACACCGACAACACACACACACACACCGACAACACATAAACACACACACACACCGACAACACACACACACACACACCGACAACACATAAACACACACACACACCGACAACACACACACACACACCGACAACACACACACACACACCGACAACACACACACACACACAAACAACACACACACACACAACACACACACACACACACCGACAACACACACACACATACACACCGACAACACACACACACACCGACAACAAACACACACACACACACACACACACCGACAACACACACACACACCGACAACACACACACACACACCTACAACACACACACACACACCGACAACACACACACACACACCGACAACACATAAACACACACACACCGACAACACACACACACACACAGACAACACACACCGACAACACAAACACACACACACCGACAACACACACACACCGACAACACACACACACACACACACCAACAACACACACACAGACACACCGACAACACACACACACACACACACACTGACAACACACACACACACACACACCGACAACACACACACACACACACCGACAACACACACACACACACACACACACACACACACCGACAACACACACACACACCGACAACACACACACACACACACACCGACAACACACACACACACACACCGAAAACACACACACACACACACCGACAACACACACACACACACACACACACCGACAACACACACACACACACACACTGACAACACACACACACACACACACCGACAACACACACACACACACACCGACAACACACACACACACACACACCGACAACACACACACACCGACAACACACACACACACACCGACAACACACACACACACCGACAACACACACACACACACACACCGACAACACACACACACACACACCGACAACACATAAACACACACACACCGACAACACACACACACACACACCGACAACACACACACACACCGACAACACACACACACACACCGACAACACACACACACACACACACACCGACAACACACACACACACCGACAACACACACACACACCGACAACACACACACACACACCGACAACACACACACACACACACACCGACAACACACACACACACACCGACAACACACACACACACACACCGACAACACACACACACACACACCGACAACACATAAACACACACACACACCGACAACACATAAACACACACACACACCGACAACACACACACACACACACCGACAACACACACACACACACCGACAACACACCGACAACACACACACACACACACCGACAACACACACACACACACCGACAACACACACACACACACACACCGACAACACACACACACACACACCGACAACACACGCACACACCGACAACACACACACACACACCGGCAACACACACACACACACCGACAACACACACACACACACACACCGACAACACACACACACACACACACACACACACACACACATACACACACACACACACACACACACACCGACAACACACACACACACACCGACAACACACACACACACAAACAACACACACACACACAACACACACACACACCGACAACACACACACACACACACCGACAACACACACACACACACACCGACAACACACACACACACACACACCGACAACACACACACACACACCGACAACAAACACACACACACACCGACAACACACACACACCGACAACACACACACACCGACAACACACACACACACCGACAACACACACACACACACACACCGACAACACACACACACACACACCGACAACACATGAACACACACACCGACAACACACACACACACACACTGACAACACACACACACACACACCGACAACACACACACACACACACACCGACAACACACACACACACACCGACAACACATAAACACACACACACACCGACAACACACACACACACACCGACAACACACACACACACACACCGACAACACACACACACACCGACAACACACACACACACCGACAACACACACACACACACACCGACAACACACACACACACACACACCGACAACACACACACACCGACAACACACACACACACACCGACAACACACACACACACCGACAACACACACACACACACACACCGACAACACACACACACACACACCGACAACACATAAACACACACACACCGACAACACACACACACACACACACTGACAACACACACACACACACACCGACAACACACACACACACACACACACCGACAACACACACACACACCGACAACACACACACACACACCGACAACACACACACACACACACACCGACAACACACACACACACCGACAACACACACACACACCGACAACACACACACAAACACCGACAACACACACACACACACACACCGACAACACACACACACACACCGACAACACACACACACACACCGACAACACATAAACACACACACACACCGACAACACACACACACACACACCGACAACACATAAACACACACACACACCGACAACACACACACACACACCGACAACACACACACACCGACAACACACACACACACACACCGACAACACACACACACCGACAACACACACACACACACACACACCGACAACACACACACACACACACCGACAACACACACACACACACACCGACAACACACACACACACACCGGCAACACACACACACACACCGACAACACACACACACACACACACCGACAACACACACACACACACACACACACACACACACACACACACACACACACACCGACAACACACACACACACACACCGACAACACACACACACACAAACAACACACACACACACAACACACACACACACACACCGACAACACACACACACACACACCGACAACACACACACACACACACCGACAACACACACACACACACCGACAACACACACAAACACACAACACACACACACACACCGACAACACACACACACACACACACCGACAACACACACACACCACACACACACACACACACACACACACACACACACACACACACACACACACCGACAACACACACACACACACATCGACAACACACACACACACAAACACCAGCAACACACACACCCACACCGACAACACACACACACACACACCCACAACACACATACACCAACAACACAAAAACACACACACACACCGACAACACACACACACACACACCGACAACACACACACACACACACACTGACAACACACACACACACACACCGACAACACACACACACACACACCGACAACACACACACACACACACACACACCGACAACACACACACCGACAACACACACACACACACACACACTCAGACAACACACACACCGACAACACACACACACACAACACACACACACACCGACAACACACACACACACACACCGACAACACACACACACCCACAACACACACACACACCGACAACACACACACACACACACCAACAACACACACACACACACACTGACAACACACACACACACACCGACAACACACACACACACACACCGACAACACACACACACATACACACCGACAACACACACACACACCGACAACACACACACACACACACACACACACACACACACACCGACAACACACACACACACCGACAACACACACACACACACACCGACAACACACACACACACACCGACAACACACACACACACACACACACAACACACACACACACAAACAACACACATACACACAACACACACACACACACACCGACAACACACACACACACACACACCGACAACACACACACACACACACCGACAACACACACACACACACACCGACAACACACACACACACACACCGACAACACACACACACACACCGACAACACACACACACACACACCGACAACACACACACACACACACACCGACAACACACACACACCGACAACACACACACACACACACTGACAACACACACACACACACCGACAACACACACACACACACACACCGACAACACACACACACACCGACAACACACACACACACCGACAACACACACACACACACACACACACACACACACACCGACAACACACACACACACACATCGACAACACACACACACACACAAACACCAGCAACACACACACACACACAGACAACACACACACACACACACCCACAACACACACACACCGACAACACACACACACACACACCGACAACACACACACACACACACCGACAACACACACACACAGACACACTGACAACACACACACACACACACCGACAACACACACACACACACACACCGACAACACACACACACACACACACACACACCGACAACACACACACACACACACACCGACAACACACACACACCGACAACACACACACACACACACTCAGACAACACACACACCGACAACACACACACACACAACACACACACACACCGACAACACACACACACACACACCGACAACACACACACACACACACCGACAACACACACACACACACACCGACAACACACACACACACACCGACAACACACACACACACACACCGACAACACACACACACACACACACCGACAACACACACACACCGACAACACACACACACACACCGACAACACACACACACACCGACAACACACACACACACACACCGACAACACACACACACACACACCGACAACACATAAACACACACACACCGACAACACACACACACACACACTGACAACACACACACACACACCGACAACACACACACACACACACACCGACAACACACACACACACCGACAACACACACACACACCGACAACACACACACACACACACACACACACACACACACACACCGACAACACACACACACACACATCGACAACACACACACACACACACACAAACACCAGCAACACACACACACACACAGACAACACACACACACACACACCCACAACACACACACACCGACAACACACACACACACACACCGACAACACACACACACACACCGACAACACACACACACAGACACACTGACAACACACACACACACACACCGACAACACACACACACACACACACCGACAACACACACACACACACACACACACCGACAACACACACACACACACACACCGACAACACACACACACCGACAACACACACACACACACACTCAGACAACACACACACACCGACAACACACACACACACACACTCAGACAACACACACACCGACAACACACACACACACAACACACACACACACCGACAACACACACACACACACACCGACAACACACACACACACACACTGACAACACACACACACACACCGACAACACACACACACACACACCGACAACACACACACACATACACACCGACAACACACACACACACCGACAACACACACACACACACACACACACACACACACCGACAACACACACACACACCGACAACACACACACACACACACCGACAACACACACACACACACCGACAACACACACACACACACACCGACAACACACACACACACACAGACAACACACACACACACACACCGACAACACACACACACACACACCGACAACACACACACACCGACAACACACACACACACACACACACCAACAACACACACACACACACACCGACAACACACACACACACACACACACTGACAACACACACACACACCGACAACACACACACACACACACCGACAACACACACACACACACACACACACACACACCGACAACACACACACACACCGACAACACACACACACACACACACCGACAACACACACACACACACCGAAAACACACACACACACACACCGACAACACACACACACACACACACCGACAACACACACACACACACACACTGACAACACACACACACACACACACCGACAACACACACACACACACACCGACAACACACACACACACACACACCGACAACACACACCGACAACACACACACACACACCGACAACACACACACACACCGACAACACACACACACACACACACCGACAACACACACACACACACACCGACAACACATAAACACACACACACCGACAACACACACACACACACACTGACAACACACACACACACACACCGACAACACACACACACACACACCGACAACACACACACACACACACCGACAACACACACACACACACACACACACCGACAACACACACACACACACACACTGACAACACACACACACACACACACCGACAACACACACACACACACACCGACAACACACACACACACACACACCGACAACACACACACACCGACAACACACACACACACACCGACAACACACACACACACCGACAACACACACACACACACACACCGACAACACACACACACACACACCGACAACACATAAACACACACATACCGACAACACACACACACACACACCGACAACAGACACACACACCGACAACACACACACACACACCGACAACACACACACACACACACACACACCGACAACACACACACACACCGACAACACACACACACACCGACAACACACACACACACACCGACAACACACACACACACACACACCGACAACACACACACACACACCGACAACACACACACACACACACCGACAACACATAAACACACACACACACCGACAACACACACACACACACACCGACAACACATAAACACACACACACACCGACAACACACACACACACACACCGACAACACACACACACACACCGACAACACACCGACAACACACACACACACACACCGACAACACACACACACACACCGACAACACACACACACACACACACCGACAACACACACACACACACACCGACAACACACACACACACCGACAACACACACACACCGGCAACACACACACACACACCGACAACACACACACACACACACACCGACAACACACACACACACACACACACACACACACACACACACACATACACACACACACACACACACACACACCGACAACACACACACACACACCGACAACACACACACACACAAACAACACACACACAAACAACACACACACACACCGACAACACACACACACACACACCGACAACACACACACACACACACCGACAACACACACACACACACACACACCGACAACACACACACACACACCGACAACACACACACACACACACCGACAACACACACACACCGACAACACACACACACCGACAACACACACACACACCGACAACACACACACACACACACACCGACAACACACACACACACACACCGACAACACATAAACACACACACACCGACAACACACACACACACACACTGACAACACACACACACACACACACCGACAACACACACACACACACACACCGACAACACACACACACACACCGACAACACATAAACACACACACACACCGACAACACACACACACACACCGACAACACACACACACACACACCGACAACACACACACACACCGACAACACACACACACACCGACAACACACACACACACACACCGACAACACACACACACACACACACCGACAACACACACACACCGACAACACACACACACACACCGACAACACACACACACACCGACAACACACACACACACACACACCGACAACACACACACACACCGACAACACATAAACACACACACACCGACAACACACACACACACACACTGACAACACACACACACACACACCGACAACACACACACACACACACACACCGACAACACACACACCGACAACACACACACACACACCGACAACACACACACACACCGACAACACACACACACACCGACAACACACACACACACCGACAACACACACACACACACCGACAACACACACACACACACACACCGACAACACACACACACACACCGACAACACACACACACACACCGACAACACATAAACACACACACACACCGACAACACACACACACACACACCGACAACACATAAACACACACACACACCGACAACACACACACACACACCGACAACACACACACACACACCGACAACACACCGACAACACACACACACACACACCGACAACACACACACACCGACAACACACACACACACACACCGACAACACACACACACACACACCGACAACACACACACACACCGACAACACACACACACACACCGGCAACACACACACACACACCGACAACACACACACACACACACACCGACAACACACACACACACACACACACACACACACACACACACACACACACACACACACCGACAACACACACACACACACACCGACAACACACACACACACAAACAACACACACACACACAACACACACACACACACACCGACAACACACACACACACACACCGACAACACACACACACACACACCGACAACACACACACACACACCGACAACACACACACACACACAACACACACACACACACCGACAACACACACACACACAAACACCGACAACACACACACACACACACACACACACACACACACACACACCGACAACACACACACACACACATCGACAACACACACACACACAAACACCAGCAACACACACACCCACACCGACAACACACACACACACACACCCACAACACACATACACCAACAACACAAAAACACACACACACACCGACAACACACACACACACACACCGACAACACACACACACACACACACACACTGACAACACACACACACACACCGACAACACACACACACACACACCGACAACACACACACACACACACACACACCGACAACACACACACACACACACACCGACAACACACACACCGACAACACACACACACACACACACACTCAGACAACACACACACCGACAACACACACACACACAACACACACACACACCGACAACACACACACACACACCGACAACACACACACACCCACAACACACACACACACCGACAACACACACACACACACACCGACAACACACACACACATACACACCGACAACACACACACACACACCGACAACACACACACACACACACACACACACACACACACCGACAACACACACACACACCGACAACACACACACACACACACCGACAACACACACACACACACCGACAACACACACACACACACACCGACAACACACACACACACAAACAACACACACACACACAACACACACACACACACACCGACAACACACACACACACACACCGACAACACACACACACACACACCGACAACACACACACACACACACCGACAACACACACACACACACACCGACAACACACACACACACACCGACAACACACACACACACACACCGACAACACACACACACACACACACCGACAACACACACACACCGACAACACACACACACACACACTGACAACACACACACACACACACCGACAACACACACACACACACACACCGACAACACACACACACACCGACAACACACACACACACCGACAACACACACACACACACACACACACACACACACCGACAACACACACACACACACACACACCGACAACACACACACACACCGACAACACACACACACACACCGACAACACACACACACACACACCGACAACACACACACACACCGACAACACACACACACACCGACAACACACACACACACACCGACAACACACACACACACACACACCGACAACACACACACACACACCGACAACACACACACACACACCGACAACACATAAACACACACACACACCGACAACACACACACACACACACCGACAACACATAAACACACACACACACCGACAACACACACACACACACCGACAACACACACACACACACCGACAACACACACACACACACAAACAACACACACACACACAACACACACACACACACACCGACAACACACACACACATACACACCGACAACACACACACACACCGACAACAAACACACACACACACACACACACACCGACAACACACACACACACCGACAACACACACACACACACCTACAACACACACACACACACCGACAACACACACACACACACCGACAACACATAAACACACACACACCGACAACACACACACACACACAGACAACACACACCGACAACACAAACACACACACACCGACAACACACACACACCGACAACACACACACACACACACACCAACAACACACACACAGACACACCGACAACACACACACACACACACACACTGACAACACACACACACACACACACCGACAACACACACACACACACACCGACAACACACACACACACACACACACACACACACACCGACAACACACACACACACCGACAACACACACACACACACACACCGACAACACACACACACACACACCGAAAACACACACACACACACACCGACAACACACACACACACACACACACACCGACAACACACACACACACACACACTGACAACACACACACACACACACACCGACAACACACACACACACACACCGACAACACACACACACACACACACCGACAACACACACACACCGACAACACACACACACACACCGACAACACACACACACACCGACAACACACACACACACACACACCGACAACACACACACACACACACCGACAACACATAAACACACACACACCGACAACACACACACACACACACCGACAACACACACACACACCGACAACACACACACACACACCGACAACACACACACACACACACACACCGACAACACACACACACACCGACAACACACACACACACCGACAACACACACACACACACCGACAACACACACACACACACACACCGACAACACACACACACACACCGACAACACACACACACACACACACTGACAACACACACACACACACACCGACAACACACACACACACACACCGACAACACACACACACACACACACACACCGACAACACACACACACACACACACCGACAACACACACACCGACAACACACACACACACACACACACTCAGACAACACACACACCGACAACACACACACACACAACACACACACACACCGACAACACACACACACACACCGACAACACACACACACCCACAACACACACACACACCGACAACACACACACACACACACCGACAACACACACACACATACACACCGACAACACACACACACACCGACAACACACACACACACACACACACACACACACACACCGACAACACACACACACACCGACAACACACACACACACACACCGACAACACACACACACACACCGACAACACACACACACACACACCGACAACACACACACACACAAACAACACACACACACACAACACACACACACACACACCGACAACACACACACACACACACCGACAACACACACACACACACACCGACAACACACACACACACACACCGACAACACACACACACACACACCGACAACACACACACACACACCGACAACACACACACACACACACCGACAACACACACACACACACACACCGACAACACACACACACCGACAACACACACACACACACACTGACAACACACACACACACACACCGACAACACACACACACACACACACCGACAACACACACACACACCGACAACACACACACACACCGACAACACACACACACACACACACACACACACACACCGACAACACACACACACACACACACACCGACAACACACACACACACCGACAACACACACACACACACCGACAACACACACACACACACACCGACAACACACACACACACCGACAACACACACACACACCGACAACACACACACACACACCGACAACACACACACACACACACACCGACAACACACACACACACACCGACAACACACACACACACACCGACAACACATAAACACACACACACACCGACAACACACACACACACACACCGACAACACATAAACACACACACACACCGACAACACACACACACACACCGACAACACACACACACACACCGACAACACACACACACACACAAACAACACACACACACACAACACACACACACACACACCGACAACACACACACACATACACACCGACAACACACACACACACCGACAACAAACACACACACACACACACACACACCGACAACACACACACACACCGACAACACACACACACACACCTACAACACACACACACACACCGACAACACACACACACACACCGACAACACATAAACACACACACACCGACAACACACACACACACACAGACAACACACACCGACAACACAAACACACACACACCGACAACACACACACACCGACAACACACACACACACACACACCAACAACACACACACAGACACACCGACAACACACACACACACACACACACTGACAACACACACACACACACACACCGACAACACACACACACACACACCGACAACACACACACACACACACACACACACACACACCGACAACACACACACACACCGACAACACACACACACACACACACCGACAACACACACACACACACACCGAAAACACACACACACACACACCGACAACACACACACACACACACACACACCGACAACACACACACACACACACACTGACAACACACACACACACACACACCGACAACACACACACACACACACCGACAACACACACACACACACACACCGACAACACACACACACCGACAACACACACACACACACCGACAACACACACACACACCGACAACACACACACACACACACACCGACAACACACACACACACACACCGACAACACATAAACACACACACACCGACAACACACACACACACACACCGACAACACACACACACACCGACAACACACACACACACACCGACAACACACACACACACACACACACCGACAACACACACACACACCGACAACACACACACACACCGACAACACACACACACACACCGACAACACACACACACACACACACCGACAACACACACACACACACCGACAACACACACACACACACACCGACAACACACACACACACACACCGACAACACATAAACACACACACACACCGACAACACATAAACACACACACACACCGACAACACACACACACACACACCGACAACACACACACACACACCGACAACACACCGACAACACACACACACACACACCGACAACACACACACACACACCGACAACACACACACACACACACACCGACAACACACACACACACACACCGACAACACACGCACACACCGACAACACACACACACACACCGGCAACACACACACACACACCGACAACACACACACACACACACACCGACAACACACACACACACACACACACACACACACACACACACATACACACACACACACACACACACACACCGACAACACACACACACACACCGACAACACACACACACACAAACAACACACACACACACAACACACACACACACCGACAACACACACACACACACACCGACAACACACACACACACACACCGACAACACACACACACACACACACCGACAACACACACACACACACCGACAACAAACACACACACACACCGACAACACACACACACCGACAACACACACACACCGACAACACACACACACACCGACAACACACACACACACACACACCGACAACACACACACACACACACCGACAACACATAAACACACACACACCGACAACACACACACACACACACTGACAACACACACACACACACACCGACAACACACACACACACACACACCGACAACACACACACACACACCGACAACACATAAACACACACACACACCGACAACACACACACACACACCGACAACACACACACACACACACCGACAACACACACACACACCGACAACACACACACACACCGACAACACACACACACACACACCGACAACACACACACACACACACACCGACAACACACACACACCGACAACACACACACACACACCGACAACACACACACACACCGACAACACACACACACACACACACCGACAACACACACACACACACACCGACAACACATAAACACACACACACCGACAACACACACACACACACACTGACAACACACACACACACACACCGACAACACACACACACACACACACACCGACAACACACACACACACCGACAACACACACACACACACCGACAACACACACACACACACACCGACAACACACACACACACCGACAACACACACACACACCGACAACACACACACAAACACCGACAACACACACACACACACACACCGACAACACACACACACACACCGACAACACACACACACACACCGACAACACATAAACACACACACACACCGACAACACACACACACACACACCGACAACACATAAACACACACACACACCGACAACACACACACACACACCGACAACACACACACACCGACAACACACACACACACACACCGACAACACACACACACCGACAACACACACACACACACACACACCGACAACACACACACACACACACCGACAACACACACACACACACACCGACAACACACACACACACACCGGCAACACACACACACACACCGACAACACACACACACACACACACCGACAACACACACACACACACACACACACACACACACACACACACACACACACACACACCGACAACACACACACACACACACCGACAACACACACACACACAAACAACACACACACACACAACACACACACACACACACCGACAACACACACACACACACACCGACAACACACACACACACACACCGACAACACACACACACACACCGACAACACACACAAACACACAACACACACACACACACCGACAACACACACACACACACACACCGACAACACACACACACACACACACACACACACACACACACACACACACACACACACACACACACCGACAACACACACACACACACATCGACAACACACACACACACAAACACCAGCAACACACACACCCACACCGACAACACACACACACACACACCCACAACACACATACACCAACAACACAAAAACACACACACACACCGACAACACACACACACACACACCGACAACACACACACACACACACACTGACAACACACACACACACACCGACAACACACACACACACACACCGACAACACACACACACACACACACACACCGACAACACACACACCGACAACACACACACACACACACACACTCAGACAACACACACACCGACAACACACACACACACAACACACACACACACCGACAACACACACACACACACACCGACAACACACACACACCCACAACACACACACACACCGACAACACACACACACACACACCGACAACACACACACACACACACTGACAACACACACACACACACCGACAACACACACACACACACACCGACAACACACACACACATACACACCGACAACACACACACACACCGACAACACACACACACACACACACACACACACCGACAACACACACACACACCGACAACACACACACACACCGACAACACACACACACACACCGACAACACACACACACACACACCCACAACACACACACACACAAACAACACACACACACACAACACACACACACACACACCGACAACACACACACACACACACCGACAACACACACACACACACACCGACAACACACACACACACACACCGACAACACACACACACACACACCGACAACACACACACACACACCGACAACACACACACACACACACCGACAACACACACACACACACACACCGACAACACACACACACCGACAACACACACACACACACACTGACAACACACACACACACACCGACAACACACACACACACACACACCGACAACACACACACACACCGACAACACACACACACACCGACAACACACACACACACACACACACACACACACACACCGACAACACACACACACACACATCGACAACACACACACACACACAAACACCAGCAACACACACACACACACAGACAACACACACACACACACACCCACAACACACACACACCGACAACACACACACACACACACCGACAACACACACACACACACACCGACAACACACACACACAGACACACTGACAACACACACACACACACACCGACAACACACACACACACACCGACAACACACACACACACACACACACACACCGACAACACACACACACACACACACCGACAACACACACACACCGACAACACACACACACACACACTCAGACAACACACACACCGACAACACACACACACACAACACACACACACACCGACAACACACACACACACACACCGACAACACACACACACACACACCGACAACACACACACACACACACCGACAACACACACACACACACCGACAACACACACACACACACACCGACAACACACACACACACACACACCGACAACACACACACACCGACAACACACACACACACACCGACAACACACACACACACCGACAACACACACACACACACACCGACAACACACACACACACACACCGACAACACATAAACACACACACACCGACAACACACACACACACACACTGACAACACACACACACACACCGACAACACACACACACACACACACCGACAACACACACACACACCGACAACACACACACACACCGACAACACACACACACACACACACACCACACACACACACACACACCGACAACACACACACACACACATCGACAACACACACACACACACACAAACACCAGCAACACACACACACACACAGACAACACACACACACACACACCCACAACACACACACACCGACAACACACACACACACACACCGACAACACACACACACACACCGACAACACACACACACAGACACACTGACAACACACACACACACACACCGACAACACACACACACACACACACCGACAACACACACACACACACACACACACCGACAACACACACACACACACACACCGACAACACACACACACCGACAACACACACACACACACACTCAGACAACACACACACACCGACAACACACACACACACACACTCAGACAACACACACACCGACAACACACACACACACAACACACACACACACCGACAACACACACACACACACACCGACAACACACACACACACACACTGACAACACACACACACACACCGACAACACACACACACACACACCGACAACACACACACACATACACACCGACAACACACACACACACCGACAACACACACACACACACACACACACACACACACCGACAACACACACACACACCGACAACACACACACACACACACCGACAACACACACACACACACCGACAACACACACACACACACACCGACAACACACACACACACACAGACAACACACACACACACACACCGACAACACACACACACACACACCGACAACACACACACACCGACAACACACACACACACACACACACCAACAACACACACACACACACACACCGACAACACACACACACACACACACACTGACAACACACACACACACCGACAACACACACACACACACACCGACAACACACACACACACACACACACACACACCGACAACACACACACACACCGACAACACACACACACACACACACCGACAACACACACACACACACCGAAAACACACACACACACACACCGACAACACACACACACACACACACCGACAACACACACACACACACACACTGACAACACACACACACACACACACCGACAACACACACACACACACACCGACAACACACACACACACACACACCGACAACACACACCGACAACACACACACACACACCGACAACACACACACACACCGACAACACACACACACACACACACCGACAACACACACACACACACACCGACAACACATACACACACACACACCGACAACACACACACACACACACTGACAACACACACACACACACACCGACAACACACACACACACACACCGACAACACACACACACACACACCGACAACACACACACACACACACCGACAACACACACACACACACACACTGACAACACACACACACACACACACACCGACAACACACACACACACACACCGACAACACACACACACACACACACCGACAACACACACACACCGACAACACACACACACACACCGACAACACACACACACACCGACAACACACACACACACACACACCGACAACACACACACACACACACCGACAACACATAAACACACACACACCGACAACACACACACACACACACCGACAACAGCACACACACACCGACAACACACACACACACACCGACAACACACACACACACACACACACACCGACAACACACACACACACCGACAACACACACACACACCGACAACACACACACACACACCGACAACACACACACACACACACACCGACAACACACACACACACACCGACAACACACACACACACACACCGACAACACATAAACACACACACACACCGACAACACACACACACACACACCGACAACACATAAACACACACACACACCGACAACACACACACACACACACACCGACAACACACACACACACACCGACAACACACACACACACCGACAACACACACACACACACACCGACAACACACACACACACACCGACCGACAACACACACACACACACACCGACAACACACACACACACACACCGACAACACACACACACACCGACAACACACACACACACCGGCAACACACACACACACACCGACAACACACACACACACACACCGACAACGCACACACACACACACACACACACACACCGACAACACACACACACACACCGACAACACACACACACACACACAACAACACACACACACACACCGACAACACACACACACACACACCGACAACACACACACACACAAACAACACACACACAAACAACACACACACACACCGACAACACACACACACACACACCGACAACACACACACACACACACCGACAACACACACACACACACACACACCGACAACACACACACACACACCGACAACACACACACACACACACCGACAACACACACACACCGACAACACACACACACCGACAACACACACACACACCGACAACACACACACACACACACACCGACAACACACACACACACACACACGACAACACACAACCGACAACACACACACGACACACACGACACACACACACACTGACACGACACACACACACACACACACCGACAACACACACACACACACACACCGACAACACACACACACACACCGACAACACATAAACACACACACACACCGACAACACACACACACACACCGACAACACACACACACACACACCGACAACACACACACACACCGACAACACACACACACACACCGACAACACACACACACACACACCGACAACACACACACACACACACACCGACAACACACACACACCGACAACACACACACACACACCGACAACACACACACACACCGACAACACACACACACACACACACCGACACACACACACACACACCGACAACACATAAACACACACACCGACAACACACACAAACACACACTGACAACACACACACACACACACCGACAACACACACACACACACACACACCGACAACACACACACCGACAACACACACACACACACCGACAACACACACACACACCGACAACACACACACACACCGACAACACACACACACACCGACAACACACACACACACACCGACAACACACACACACACACACACCGACAACACACACACACACACCGACAACACACACACACACACCGACAACACATAAACACACACACACACCGACAACACACACACACACACACCGACAACACACAAACACACACACACACCGACAACACACACACACACACCGACAACACACACACACACACCGACAACACACCGACAACACACACACACACACACCGACAACACACACACACCGACAACACACACACACACACACCGACAACACACACACACACACACCGACAACACACACACACACACCGACAACACACACACACACACCGGCAACACACACACACACACCGACAACACAACACACACACACACACCGACAACACACACACACACACACACACACACACACACACACACACACACACACACACACACACGACAACACACACACACACACACACCGACAACACACACACACACAAACAACACACACACACACAACACACACACACACACACCGACAACACACACACACACACACCGACAACACACACACACACACACCGACACACACACACACACACACCGACAACACACACACACACGACAACACACACACACACACCGACAACACACACACACACACACCGACAACACACACACACACACACACACCACACACACACACACCACACACACACACACACACCGACAACACACACACACACACATCGACAACACACACACACACAAACACCAGCAACACACACACCCACACCGACAACACACACACACACACACCCACAACACACACACACCAACAACACAAAAACACACACACACACCGACAACACACACACACACACACCGACAACACACACACACACACACACTGACAACACACACACACACACACCGACAACACACACACACACACACCGACAACACACACACACACACACACACACCGACAACACACACACACACACACACCGACAACACACACACCGACAACACACACACACACACACACACACACGACAACACACACACCGACAACACACACACACACAACACACACACACACCGACACACACACACACACACACCGACAACACACACACACACCGACAACACACACACACACACGACAACACACACACACACACACCGACAACACACACACACACACACTGACAACACACACACACACACCGACAACACACACACACACACACACCGACAACACACACACACATACACACCGACAACACACACACACACCGACAACACACACACACACACACACACACACACACACCGACAACACACACACACACCGACAACACACACACACACACACACGACAACACACACACACACACCGACAACACACACACACACACACCGACAACACACACACACACACACACACACACACACACAACACACACACACACACACCGACAACACACACACACAGACACACGACAACACACACACACACACCGACAACACACACACACACACACCGACAACACACACACACACACACCGACAACACACACACACACCCACACACACACACACACACACCGACAACACACACACACACACACACCGACAACACACACACACCGACAACACACACACACACACCGACAACACACACACACACACACCGACAACACACACACACACACACGACAACACACACACACACACACCACAACACACGACACACACACACACACCACAACACACACACACCGACAACACACACACACACACACACACACACACACACACACACACACCGACAACACACACACACACACACGACAACACACACACACACACACACCACAACACACACACACCGACACCACACACACACACACACACCGACAACACACACACACACACACACCGACAACACACACACACACACACACACACACACGACAACACACACACACACACACACAACACACACACACACACACCGACAACACACACACACACACACACACACACACACCGACAACACACACACACACACAGACAACACACACACACACACCGACAACACACACACACACACACACACACACACCCAACAGACAACACACACACACACCGACAACACACACACACACACACCGACAACACACACACACACACACACCGACAACACACCCACACACACACACACCGACAACACACACACACACACACACACCGACAACACACACACACACACGACACACACACAACACACACACACACACACACGGACAACACACACACACACACACCGACAACACACACACACACACACACCGACAACACACACACACACCGACAACACACACACACACACCGACAACACACACACACACACCGACAACACACACACACACACCGACAACACACACACACACACACCGACAACACACACACACACACACCGACACACACACACACACACACACCGACACACACACACACACACACACCGACAACACACACACACACACACCGACAACACACACACACACACCGACAACACACACACACACACACCGACAACACACACACACACACACAACAACACACACACACACACCGACAACACACACACACACACACCGACAACACACACACACACACACCGACAACACACACACACACACACCGACAACACACACACACCACACACCGACAACACACACACACACACCGACAACACACACACACACACACCGACAACACACACACACACACACCACAACACACACACACCGACAACACACACACACACACCGACACACACACACACACACCGACAACACACACACACACACACACCGACACACACACACACACACACACACACACACACACACACACACACACACCGACAACACACACACACACACACCGACAACACACACACACACACACACACACACACACACCGACAACACACACACACACACACACACACACACACCGACAACACACACACACACGACACACACACACACACACACCGACAACACACACACACACACACACCGACAACACACACACACACACACCACAACACACACACACACACACCGACAACACACACACACACACACGACAACACACACACACACACACCGACAACACACACACACAGACACACCGACAACACACACACACACACACACGACACACACACCGACAACACACACACACACCGACAACACACACACACACACACACCGACACCGACACACACACACACACCGACAACACGACACACACACACACACCGACAACACACACACACACACACAGACAGACACACACACACACACCGACAACACACACACACACACACCGACAACACACACACACACCGACAACACACACACACACACACACCGAACAACACACACACACACACACCGACAACACACACACACACACCGACAACACACACGCACACACACCGACAACACACACACACATACACACCGACAACACACACACACACACGACACCGACACACACACACACACACACACACACACACACCGACAACACACACACACACCGACAACACACACACACACACACACCGACAACACACACACACACACCGACAACACACACACACACACACCGACAACACACACACACACACAGACAACACACACACACACACACCGACAACACACACACACACACACACGACGACACACACACACACACACACCGACAACACACACACACACACATCGACAACACACACACACACAAACACCAGCAACACACACACCCACACCGACAACACACACACACACACACCCACAACACACATACACCAACAACACAAAAACACACACACACACCGACAACACACACACACACACACCGACAACACACACACACACACACACTGACAACACACACACACACACACACCGACAACACACACACACACACACCGACAACACACACACACACACACACACACCGACAACACACACACACACACACACCGACAACACACACACCGACAACACACACACACACACACACACTCAGACAACACACACACCGACAACACACACACACACGCACCGACAACACACACACACACACACCGACAACAACACACACACACACCGACAACACACACACGCACACACACACACACACCGACAACACACACACACACACACCGACAACACACACACACACACACACACTGACAACACACACACACACACACCGACAACACACACACACACACACCGACAACACACACACACACACCCGACAACACACACACACACCGACAACACACACACACACGACACCGACAACACACACACACACCGACACACACACACACACACACACGATACACACGACAACACACACACACACGACACCGACAACACACACACACACACACCGACAACACACACACACTACAACACACACGACAACACACACACACACACACCGACAACACACACACACACACACCGACAACACACACACACACACACCGACAACGCACACACACACACCGACACACACACACACACACGCAACACACACTGACACACACACCGCACACACCACACACACACACACACACCGACAACACACACACACACACCTGACAACACACACACACACACACCGACAACACACACACACACACACCGACAACACACAAACACACACACACCGACAACACACACACACACCGACACCGACACACACACACACACCGACAACACACACACAACACACCGACAACACACACACACACACCGACAACACACACACACACACACACCGACAACACACACACACACACACCGACAACACACACACACACACACACCGACAACACACACACACACACACCGACAACACACGCACACACCGACAACACACACACACACACACCGACAACACACACACACACACACACGACAACACACACACACACACCGACACACACACACACACACCGACAACACACACACACACGACACCGACAACACACACACACACACCCGACAACACACACACACACACACCGACAGCACACACACACACACCGACAACACACGACACCACAACACCACACACACACGACAACACACACACACACCGACAACACACACACACACACACCGACAACACACACACACACACACCGACAACACACACACACACGACACCGACACACACACGACAACACACACACACACCGACAACACACACACACCGACAACACACACACACACACACAACAGACAACACACACACACACACACCGACACCGACACACACCACACACACACCGACAACACACACACCGACACACACACCGACAACACACACACACACACACACACCGACAACACACACACACACACACTCCGACAACACAACACACACACACACACGACAACACACACACACACACACCGACAACACACACACACACACCGACAACACACACACACACACACACCGACAACACACACACACACACGACAACACACACACACACACACACCGACAACACACACACACACACACACCGACAACACACACACACACACACCGACAACACACACACACACACGACACACCGACACACACACACACGACACACCGACAACACACACACGACACACGACAACACACACACACACACACCGACAACACACACACACACCGACAGACACACACACACACACCGACAACACACGACACACACACACGACAACACACACACGACACACGACACACACCGACACACACACACACACACACACACACACACCGACACACACACACACCGACAACACACCGCCGACACACACACACACACACACACCGACAACACACACACACACACACCGACACACACACACACACACGACAACACACACGACACACCGACACACACACACACACACGACACCGACAACACACACACACACACACACGACAACACACACACACACACACCGACAACACACACACACACACACCGACAACACACACACACAACACACACCGACAACACACACACACACAGCAACACACACACACACGACCGACACACACACACACACACACCGACAACACACACACACACCGACAACAAACACACACACACACACACACACACCGACAACACACACACACACCGACAACACACACAACACACACCGACAACACACACACACACACACCGACAACACACACACACACACCGACAACACACACACACACACACCGACAACACACACACACACGACAACACACACACACCACACACCACAACACACACACACCGACAACACACACACACCGACAACACACACACACACACACACCGACAACACACACACACACACACACCGACAACACACACACACACACACACACCGACAACACACACACACACACACACCGACAACACACACACACACACACCGACAACACACACACACACACACACACACACACACACCGACAACACACACACACACCGACAACACACACACACACACACACCGACAACACACACACACACACACCGACAACACACACACACACACACCGACACACACACACACACACACACACACCGACAACACACACACACACACACACTGACAACACACACACACACACACACCGACAACACACACACACACACACCGACAACACACACACACACACACACCGACAACACACACACACCGACAACACACACACACACACCGACAACACACACACACACCGACAACACACACACACACACACACCGACAACACACACACACACACACCGACAACACATAAACACACACACACCGACAACACACACACACACACACCGACAACACACACACACACCGACAACACACACACCACACACCGACAACACACACACACACACACACACCGACAACACACACACACACCGACAACACACACACACACCGACAACACACACACACACACCGACAACACACACACACACACACACCGACAACACACACACACACACACCGACAACACACACACACACACACCGACAACACACACACACACACACCGACAACACATAACACACACACACACCGACAACACACAAACACACACACACACCGACAACACACACACACACACACCGACAACACACACACACACACGACAACACACCGACACACACACACACACACACACCGACAACACACACACACACACCGACAACACACACACACACACACACCGACAACACACACACACACACACCGACAACACACACACACACCGACAACACACACACACACACCGACAACACACACACACACACCGACAACACACACACACACACACACCGACAACACACACACACACACACGACACACACACACACACACACACACACACACACACACACACACACACCGACAACACACACACACACACCGACAACACACACACACACAAACAACACACACACACACAACACACACACACACCGACAACACACACACACACACACCGACAACACACACACACACACACCGACAACACACACACACACACACACCGACAACACACACACACACACCGACAACAAACACACACACACACCGACAACACACACACACCGACAACACACACACACCGACAACACACACACACACCGACAACACACACACACACACACACCGACAACACACACACACACACACCGACAACACACAAACACACACACACCGACAACACACACACACACACACTGACAACACACACACACACACACCGACAACACACACACACACACACACCGACAACACACACACACACACCGACAACACACAAACACACACACACACCGACACACACACACACACACACCGACAACACACACACACACACACCGACAACACACACACACACCGACAACACACACACACACCGACAACACACACACACACACACCGACAACACACACACACACACACACCGACAACACACACACACCGACAACACACACACACACACCGACAACACCACACACACACCGACAACACACACACACACACACACCGACAACACACACACACACACACCGACAACACATAAACACACACACACCGACAACACACACACACACACACTGACAACACACACACACACACACCGACAACACACACACACACACACACACCGACAACACACACACACACCGACAACACACACACACACACCGACAACACACACACACACACACCGACAACACACACACACACCGACAACACACACACACACCGACAACACACACACAAACACCGACAACACACACACACACACACACCGACAACACACACACACACACCGACAACACACACACACACACCGACAACACATAACACACACACACACCGACAACACACACACACACACACCGACAACACATAAACACACACACACACCGACAACACACACACACACACCGACAACACACACACACCGACAACACACACACACACACACCGACAACACACACACACCGACAACACACACACACACACACACACCGACAACACACACACACACACACCGACAACACACACACACACACACCGACAACACACACACACACACCGGCAACACACACACACACACCGACAACACACACACACACACACACCGACAACACACACACACACACACACACACACACACACACACACACACACACACACACCGACAACACACACACACACACACCGACAACACACACACACACAAACAACACACACACACACAACACACACACACACACACCGACAACACACACACACACACACCGACAACACACACACACACACACCGACAACACACACACACACACCGACAACACACACAAACACACAACACACACACACACACCGACAACACACACACACACACACACCGACAACACACACACACACACACACACACACACACACACACACACACACACACACACACACACACCGACAACACACACACACACACATCGACAACACACACACACACAAACACCAGCAACACACACACCCACACCGACAACACACACACACACACACCCACAACACACATACACCAACAACACAAAAACACACACACACACCGACAACACACACACACACACACCGACAACACACACACACACACACACTGACAACACACACACACACACCGACAACACACACACACACACACCGACAACACACACACACACACACACACACCGACAACACACACACCGACAACACACACACACACACACACACTCAGACAACACACACACCGACAACACACACACACACAACACACACACACACCGACAACACACACACACACACACCGACAACACACACACACCCACAACACACACACACACCGACAACACACACACACACACACCGACAACACACACACACACACACTGACAACACACACACACACACCGACAACACACACACACACACACCGACAACACACACACACATACACACCGACAACACACACACACACCGACAACACACACACACACACACACACACACACACGACAACACACACACACACCGACAACACACACACACACCGACAACACACACACACACACCGACAACACACACACACACACACCCACAACACACACACACACAAACAACACACACACACACAACACACACACACACACACCGACAACACACACACACACACACCGACAACACACACACACACACACCGACAACACACACACACACACACCGACAACACACACACACACACACCGACAACACACACACACACACCGACAACACACACACACACACACCGACAACACACACACACACACACACCGACAACACACACACACCGACAACACACACACACACACACTGACAACACACACACACACACCGACAACACACACACACACACACACCGACAACACACACACACACCGACAACACACACACACACCGACAACACACACACACACACACACACACACACACACACCGACAACACACACACACACACATCGACAACACACACACACACACAAACACCAGCAACACACACACACACACAGACAACACACACACACACACACCCACAACACACACACACCGACAACACACACACACACACACCGACAACACACACACACACACACCGACAACACACACACACAGACACACTGACAACACACACACACACACACCGACAACACACACACACACACCGACAACACACACACACACACACACACACACCGACAACACACACACACACACACACCGACAACACACACACACCGACAACACACACACACACACACTCAGACAACACACACACCGACAACACACACACACACAACACACACACACACCGACAACACACACACACACACACCGACAACACACACACACACACACCGACAACACACACACACACACACCGACAACACACACACACACACCGACAACACACACACACACACACCGACAACACACACACACACACACACCGACAACACACACACACCGACAACACACACACACACACCGACAACACACACACACACCGACAACACACACACACACACACCGACAACACACACACACACACACCGACAACACATAAACACACACACACCGACAACACACACACACACACACTGACAACACACACACACACACCGACAACACACACACACACACACACCGACAACACACACACACACCGACAACACACACACACACCGACAACACACACACACACACACACACACACACACACACACACACACCGACAACACACACACACACACATCGACAACACACACACACACACACAAACACCAGCAACACACACACACACACAGACAACACACACACACACACACCCACAACACACACACACCGACAACACACACACACACACACCGACAACACACACACACACACCGACAACACACACACACAGACACACTGACAACACACACACACACACACCGACAACACACACACACACACACACCGACAACACACACACACACACACACACACCGACAACACACACACACACACACACCGACAACACACACACACCGACAACACACACACACACACACTCAGACAACACACACACACCGACAACACACACACACACACACTCAGACAACACACACACCGACAACACACACACACACAACACACACACACACCGACAACACACACACACACACACCGACAACACACACACACACACACTGACAACACACACACACACACCGACAACACACACACACACACACCGACAACACACACACACATACACACCGACAACACACACACACACCGACAACACACACACACACACACACACACACACACACCGACAACACACACACACACCGACAACACACACACACACACACCGACAACACACACACACACACCGACAACACACACACACACACACCGACAACACACACACACACACAGACAACACACACACACACACACCGACAACACACACACACACACACCGACAACACACACACACCGACAACACACACACACACACACACACCAACAACACACACACACACACACACCGACAACACACACACACACACACACACTGACAACACACACACACACCGACAACACACACACACACACACCGACAACACACACACACACACACACACACACACCGACAACACACACACACACCGACAACACACACACACACACACACCGACAACACACACACACACACCGAAAACACACACACACACACACCGACAACACACACACACACACACACCGACAACACACACACACACACACACTGACAACACACACACACACACACACCGACAACACACACACACACACACCGACAACACACACACACACACACACCGACAACACACACCGACAACACACACACACACACCGACAACACACACACACACCGACAACACACACACACACACACACCGACAACACACACACACACACACCGACAACACATAAACACACACACACCGACAACACACACACACACACACTGACAACACACACACACACACACCGACAACACACACACACACACACCGACAACACACACACACACACACCGACACACACACACACACACACACCGACAACACACACACACACACACACTGACAACACACACACACACACACACACCGACAACACACACACACACACACCGACAACACACACACACACACACACCGACAACACACACACACCGACAACACACACACACACACCGACAACACACACACACACCGACAACACACACACACACACACACCGACAACACACACACACACACACCGACAACACATAAACACACACATACCGACAACACACACACACACACACCGACAACAGACACACACACCGACAACACACACACACACACCGACAACACACACACACACACACACACACCGACAACACACACACACACCGACAACACACACACACACCGACAACACACACACACACACCGACAACACACACACACACACACACCGACAACACACACACACACACCGACAACACACACACACACACACCGACAACACATAAACACACACACACACCGACAACACACACACACACACACCGACAACACATAAACACACACACACACCGACAACACACACACACACACACCGACAACACACACACACACACCGACAACACACCGACAACACACACACACACACACCGACAACACACACACACACACCGACAACACACACACACACACACACCGACAACACACACACACACACACCGACAACACACACACACACCGACAACACACACACACCGGCAACACACACACACACACCGACAACACACACACACACACACACCGACAACACACACACACACACACACACACACACACACACACACACATACACACACACACACACACACACACACCGACAACACACACACACACACCGACAACACACACACACACAAACAACACACACACAAACAACACACACACACACCGACAACACACACACACACACACCGACAACACACACACACACACACCGACAACACACACACACACACACACACCGACAACACACACACACACACCGACAACACACACACACACACACCGACAACACACACACACCGACAACACACACACACCGACAACACACACACACACCGACAACACACACACACACACACACCGACAACACACACACACACACACCGACAACACATAAACACACACACACCGACAACACACACACACACACACTGACAACACACACACACACACACACCGACAACACACACACACACACACACCGACAACACACACACACACACCGACAACACATAAACACACACACACACCGACAACACACACACACACACCGACAACACACACACACACACACCGACAACACACACACACACCGACAACACACACACACACCGACAACACACACACACACACACCGACAACACACACACACACACACACCGACAACACACACACACCGACAACACACACACACACACCGACAACACACACACACACCGACAACACACACACACACACACACCGACAACACACACACACACCGACAACACATAACACACACACACCGACAACACACACACACACACACTGACAACACACACACACACACACCGACAACACACACACACACACACACACCGACAACACACACACCGACAACACACACACACACACCGACAACACACACACACACCGACAACACACACACACACCGACAACACACACACACACCGACAACACACACACACACACCGACAACACACACACACACACACACCGACAACACACACACACACACCGACAACACACACACACACACCGACAACACATAAACACACACACACACCGACAACACACACACACACACACCGACAACACATAAACACACACACACACCGACAACACACACACACACACCGACAACACACACACACACACCGACAACACACCGACAACACACACACACACACACCGACAACACACACACACCGACAACACACACACACACACACCGACAACACACACACACACACACCGACAACACACACACACACCGACAACACACACACACACACCGGCAACACACACACACACACCGACAACACACACACACACACACACCGACAACACACACACACACACACACACACACACACACACACACACACACACCGACAACACACACACACACACACCGACAACACACACACACACAAACAACACACACACACACAACACACACACACACACACCGACAACACACACACACACACACCGACAACACACACACACACACACCGACAACACACACACACACACCGACAACACACACACACACACAACACACACACACACACCGACAACACACACACACACACACACCGACAACACACACACACACACACACACACACACACACACACACACCGACAACACACACACACACACATCGACAACACACACACACACAAACACCAGCAACACACACACCCACACCGACAACACACACACACACACACCCACAACACACATACACCAACAACACAAAAACACACACACACACCGACAACACACACACACACACACCGACAACACACACACACACACACACTGACAACACACACACACACACACCGACAACACACACACACACACACCGACAACACACACACACACACACACACACCGACAACACACACACACACACACACCGACAACACACACACCGACAACACACACACACACACACACACTCAGACAACACACACACCGACAACACACACACACACAACACACACACACACCGACAACACACACACACACACCGACAACACACACACACCCACAACACACACACACACCGACAACACACACACACACACACCGACAACACACACACACACACACTGACAACACACACACACACACCGACAACACACACACACACACACCGACAACACACACACACATACACACCGACAACACACACACACACCGACAACACACACACACACACACACACACACACACACCGACAACACACACACACACCGACAACACACACACACACACACCGACAACACACACACACACACCGACAACACACACACACACACACCGACAACACACACACACACAAACAACACACACACACACAACACACACACACACACACCGACAACACACACACACACACACCGACAACACACACACACACACACCGACAACACACACACACACACACCGACAACACACACACACACACACCGACAACACACACACACACACCGACAACACACACACACACACACCGACAACACACACACACACACACACCGACAACACACACACACCGACAACACACACACACACACTGACAACACACACACACACACACCGACAACACACACACACACACACACCGACAACACACACACACACCGACAACACACACACACACCGACAACACACACACACACACACACACACACACACACCGACAACACACACACACACACATCGACAACACACACACACACACAAACACCAGCAACACACACACACACACAGACAACACACACACACACACACCCACAACACACACACACCGACAACACACACACACACACACACACCGACAACACACACACACACACACACCGACAACACACACACACACACACACACACACCGACAACACACACACACACACACACCGACAACACACACACACCGACAACACACACACACACACACTCAGACAACACACACACCGACAACACACACACACACAACACACACACACACCGACAACACACACACACACACACCGACAACACACACACACACACACCGACAACACACACACACACACACCGACAACACACACACACACACACCGACAACACACACACACACACACCGACAACACACACACACACACACCGACAACACACACACACACACACCGACAACACACACACACACACACCGACAACACACACACACACACACCGACAACACACACACACACACACACCGACAACACACACACACCGACAACACACACACACACACACTGACAACACACACACACACACACCGACAACACACACACACACACACACCGACAACACACACACACACCGACAACACACACACACACCGACAACACACACACACACACACACACACACACACACACACACCGACAACACACACACACACACACCGACAACACACACACACACACACCGACAACACACACACACACACCGACAACACACACACACACACACCGACAACACACACACACACACACCGACAACACACACACACACACACCGACAACACACACACACACACACACCGACAACACACACACACCGACAACACACACACACACACACTCAGACAACACACACACCGACAACACACACACACACAACACACACACACACCGACAACACACACACACACACACCGACAACACACACACACACACACCGACAACACACACACACACACACCGACAACACACACACACACACCGACAACACACACACACACACACCGACAACACACACACACACACACCGACAACACACACACACCGACAACACACACACACACACCGACAACACACACACACACCGACAACACACACACACACACACACCGACAACACACACACACACACACCGACAACACATAAACACACACACACCGACAACACACAAACACACACACTGACAACACACACACACACACCGACAACACACACACACACACACACCGACAACACACACACACACCGACAACACACACACACACCGACAACACACACACACACACACACACACACACACACACATCGACAACACACACACACACACAAACACCAGCAACACACACACACACACAGACAACACACACACACACACACCCACAACACACACACACCGACAACACACACACACACACACCGACAACACACACACACACACACCGACAACACACACACACAGACACACTGACAACACACACACACACACACCGACAACACACACACACACACACACACCGACAACACACACACACACACACACACACCGACAACACACACACACACACCGACAACACACACACACCGACAACACACACACACACACACTCAGACAACACACACAACGACAACACACACACACACAACACACACACACACCGACAACACACACACACACACCGACAACACACACACACACACACTGACAACACACACACACACACCGACAACACACACACACACACACCGACAACACACACACACATACACACCGACAACACACACACACACCGACAACACACACACACACACACACACACACACACACACCGACAACACACACACACACCGACAACACACACACACACACACCGACAACACACACACACACACCGACAACACACACACACACACACCGACAACACACACACACACACAGACAACACACACACACACACACCGACAACACACACACACACACACACCGACAACACACACACACCGACAACACACACACACACACACCAACAACACACACACACACACACCGACAACACACACACACACACACACACTGACAACACACACACACACACACCGACAACACACACACACACACACCGACAACACACACACACACACACACACACACACACACCGACAACACACACACACACCGACAACACACACACACACACACACCGACAACACACACACACACACCGAAAACACACACACACACACACCGACAACACACACACACACACACCGACAACACACACACACACACACACACTGACAACACACACACACACACACACCGACAACACACACACACACACACCGACAACACACACACACACACACACCGACAACACACACCGACAACACACACACACACACCGACAACACACACACACACACCGACAACACACACACACACACACACCGACAACACACACACACACACACCGACAACACATAAACACACACACACCGACAACACACACACACACACACTGACAACACACACACACACACACCGACAACACACACACACACACACCGACAACACACACACACCGACAACACACACACACACACACCGACAACACACACACACACACACACACACACACACACACCGACAACACACACACACACCGACAACACACACACACACACACACACACTGACAACACACACACACACACACCGAAAACACACACACACACACACACACCGACAACACACACACACACACACACACACACCGACAACACACACACACACACACACTGACAACACACACACACACACACACCGACAACACACACACACACACACCGACAACACACACACACACCGACAACACACACACACACACACACCGACAACACACACACACACACACCGACAACACATAAACACACACACACCGACAACACACACACACACACACCGACAACACACACACACACCGACAACACACACACACACACCGACAACACACACACACACACACACACACCGACAACACACACACACACCGACAACACACACACACACCGACAACACACACACACACACCGACAACACACACACACACACACCGACAACACACACACACACACCGACAACACACACACACACACACCGACAACACATAAACACACACACACACCGACAACACACACACACCGACAACACACACACACACACACACCAACAACACACACACAGACACACCGACAACTCACACACACACACACACTGACAACACACACACACACACCGACAACACACACACACACACACCGACAACACACACACACACACACACACCGACAACACACACACACCGACAACACACACACACACACACCGACAACACACACACACACACACACACACACACACACACCGACAACACACACACACACCGACAACACACACACACACACACACACACTGACAACACACACACACACACACCGAAAACACACACACACACACACACACCGACAACACACACACACACACACACACACACCGACAACACACACACACACACACACTGACAACACACACACACACACACACCGACAACACACACACACACACACCGACAACACACACACACACCGACAACACACACACACACACACACCGACAACACACACACACACACACCGACAACACATAAACACACACACACCGACAACACACACACACACACACCGACAACACACACACACACCGACAACACACACACACACACCGACAACACACACACACACACACACACACCGACAACACACACACACACCGACAACACACACACACACCGACAACACACACACACACACCGACAACACACACACACACACACCGACAACACACACACACACACCGACAACACACACACACACACACCGACAACACATAAACACACACACACACCGACAACACACACACACCGACAACACACACACACACACACACCAACAACACACACACAGACACACCGACAACTCACACACACACACACACTGACAACACACACACACACACCGACAACACACACACACACACACCGACACACACACACACACACACACACACCGACAACACACACACACACCGACAACACACACACACACACACACCGACAACACACACACACACACACCGAAAACACACACACACACACACACCGACAACACACACACACACACACACACACCGACAACACACACACACACACACACTGACAACACACACACACACACACACCGACAACACACACACACACACACCGACAACACACACACACACACACACCGACAACACACACACACCGACAACACACACACACACACCGACAACACACACACACACCGACAACACACACACACACACACACCGACAACACACACACACACACACCGACAACACATAAACAGACACACACTGACAACACACACACACACACCGACAACACACACACACACCGACAACACACACACACACACCGACAACACACACACACACACACACACACCGACAACACACACACACATCGACAACACACACACACACCGACAACACACACACACACACCGACAACACACACACACACACACACCGACAACACACACACACACACCGACAACACACACACACACACACCGACAACACATAAACACACACACACACCGACAACACACACACACACACACACCGACAACACATAAACACACACACACACCGACAACACACACACACACACACCGACAACACACACACACACACCGACAACACACCGACAACACACACACACACACACCGACAACACACACACACACACCGACAACACACACACACACACACACCGACAACACACACACACACACACACCGACAACACACACACACACCGACAACACACACACACACACCGGCAACACACACACACACACCGACAACACACACACACACACACACCGACAACACACACACACACACACACACACACACACACACACACACACACATACACACACACACACACACACACACACCGACAACACACACACACACACCGACAACACACACACACACAAACAACACACACACACACAACACACACACACACACACCGACAACACACACACACATACACACCGACAACACACACACACACCGACAACACACACACACACACACACACACACACACACACACACACACACACACACACCGACAACACACACACACACCGACAACACACACACACACACCTACAACACACACACACCGACAACACACACACACACACCGACAACACATAAACACACACACACCGACAACACACACACACACACCGACAACACACACACACACACACCGACAACACACACACACATACACACCGACAACACACACACACACCGACAACACACACACACACACACACACACACACACACCGACAACACACACACACACCGACAACACACACACACACACACCGACAACACACACACACACACACTGACAACACACACACACACACCGACAACACACACACACACACACCGACAACACACACACACATACACACCGACAACACACACACACACCGACAACACACACACACACACACACACACACACACACCGACAACACACACACACACCGACAACACACACACACACACACCGACAACACACACACACACACCGACAACACACACACACACACACCGACAACACACACACACACACAGACAACACACACACACACACACCGACAACACACACACACACACACACCGACAACACACACACACCGACAACACACACACACACACACACACCAACAACACACACACACACACACCGACAACACACACACACACACACACACTGACAACACACACACACACACACCGACAACACACACACACACACACCGACAACACACACACACACACACACACACACACACACCGACAACACACACACACACCGACAACACACCCACACACACACCGACCACACACACACACCGAAAACACACACACACACACACCGACAACACACACACACACACACCGACAACACACACACACACACACACACTGACAACACACACACACACACACACCGACAACACACACACACACACACCGACAACACACACACACACACACACCGACAACACACACCGACAACACACACACACACACCGACAACACACACACACACCGACAACACACACACACACACACACCGACAACACACACACACACACACCGACAACACATAAACACACACACACCGACACACACACACACACACACACACACACACACACACCGACAACACACACACACACCGACAACACACACACACACACACCGACAACACACACACACACACCGACAACACACACACACACACACCGACAACACACACACACACACAGACAACACACACACACACACACCGACAACACACACACACACACACACCGACAACACACACACACCGACAACACACACACACACACACACACCAACAACACACACACACACACACCGACAACACACACACACACACACACACTGACAACACACACACACACACACCGACAACACACACACACACACACCGACACACACACACACACACACACACACACACACACACACCGACAACACACACACACACCGACAACACACACACACACACACACCGACAACACACACACACACACCGAAAACACACACACACACACACCGACAACACACACACACACACACCGACAACACACACACACACACACACACTGACAACACACACACACACACACACCGACAACACACACACACACACACCGACAACACACACACACACACACACCGACAACACACACCGACAACACACACACACACACCGACAACACACACACACACACCGACAACACACACACACACACACACCGACAACACACACACACACACACCGACAACACATAAACACACACACACCGACAACACACACACACACACACTGACAACACACACACACACACACCGACAACACACACACACACACACCGACAACACACACACACCGACAACACACACACACACACACCGACAACACACACACACACACACACACACACACACACACCGACAACACACACACACACCGACAACACACACACACACACACACACACTGACAACACACACACACACACACCGAAACACACACACACACACACACCGACAACACACACACACACACACACACACACACACCGACAACACACACACACACACACACTGACAACACACACACACACACACACCGACAACACACACACACACACACCGACAACACACACACACACCGACAACACACACACACACACACACCGACAACACACACACACACACACCGACAACACATAAACACACACACACCGACAACACACACACACACACACCGACAACACACACACACACCGACAACACACACACACACACCGACAACACACACACACACACACACACACCGACAACACACACACACACCGACAACACACACACACACCGACAACACACACACACACACCGACAACACACACACACACACACCGACAACACACACACACACACCGACAACACACACACACACACACCGACAACACATAAACACACACACACACCGACAACACACACACACCGACAACACACACACACACACACACCAACAACACACACACAGACACACCGACAACTCACACACACACACACACTGACAACACACACACACACACACACCGACAACACACACACACACACACCGACAACACACACACACACACACACACCGACAACACACACACACACCGACAACACACACACACACACACACCGACAACACACACACACACACACCGAAAACACACACACACACACACACCGACAACACACACACACACACACACACACCGACAACACACACACACACACACACTGACAACACACACACACACACACACCGACAACACACACACACACACACCGACAACACACACACACACACACAACGACAACACACACACACCGACAACACACACACACACACCGACAACACACACACACACCGACAACACACACACACACACACACCGACAACACACACACACACACACCGACAACACATAAACAGACACACACTGACAACACACACACACACACACACCGACAACACACACACACACCGACAACACACACACACACACCGACAACACACACACACACACACACACACCGACAACACACACACACATCGACAACACACACACACACCGACAACACACACACACACACCGACAACACACACACACACACACACCGACAACACACACACACACACCGACAACACACACACACACACACCGACAACACATAAACACACACACACACCGACAACACACACACACACACACACCGACAACACATAAACACACACACACACCGACAACACACACACACACACACCGACAACACACACACACACACCGACAACACACCGACAACACACACACACACACACCGACAACACACACACACACACCGACAACACACACACACACACACACCGACAACACCACACACACACACACACCGACAACACACACACACACCGACAACACACACACACACACCGGCAACACACACACACACACCGACAACACACACACACACACACACCGACAACACACACACACACACACACACACACACACACACACACACACACACATACACACACACACACACACACACACACCGACAACACACACACACACACCGACAACACACACACACACAAACAACACACACACACACAACACACACACACACACACCGACAACACACACACACATACACACCGACAACACACACACACACCGACAACACACACACACACACACACACACACACACACACACACACACACACACACACACCGACAACACACACACACACCGACAACACACACACACACACCTACAACACACACACACCGACAACACACACACACACACCGACAACACATAAACACACACACACCGACAACACACACACACACACCGACAACACACACACACACACACCGACAACACACACACACATACACACCGACAACACACACACACACCGACAACACACACACACACACACACACACACACACACCGACAACACACACACACACCGACAACACACACACACACACACCGACAACACACACACACACACACTGACAACACACACACACACACCGACAACACACACACACACACACCGACAACACACACACACATACACACCGACAACACACACACACACCGACAACACACACACACACACACACACACACACCGACAACACACACACACACCGACAACACACACACACACACACCGACAACACACACACACACACCGACAACACACACACACACACACCGACAACACACACACACACACAGACAACACACACACACACACACCGACAACACACACACACACACACACCGACAACACACACACACCGACAACACACACACACACACACACACCAACAACACACACACACACACACCGACAACACACACACACACACACACACTGACAACACACACACACACACACCGACAACACACACACACACACACCGACAACACACACACACACACACACACACACACACACCGACAACACACACACACACCGACAACACACACACACACACACACCGACAACACACACACACACACCGAAACACACACACACACACACCGACAACACACACACACACACACCGACAACACACACACACACACACACACTGACAACACACACACACACACACACCGACAACACACACACACACACACCGACAACACACACACACACACACACCGACAACACACACCGACAACACACACACACACACCGACAACACACACACACACACCGACAACACACACACACACACACACCGACAACACACACACACACACACCGACAACACATAAACACACACACACCGACAACACACACACACACACACTGACAACACACACACACACACACCGACAACACACACACACACACACCGACAACACACACACACACCGACAACACACACACACACACACCGACAACACACACACACACACACACACACACACACACACACCGACAACACACACACACACCGACAACACACACACACACACACACACACCGACAACACACACACACACACACCGAAAACACACACACACACACACACCGACAACACACACACACACACACACACACACCGACAACACACACACACACACACACTGACAACACACACACACACACACACCGACAACACACACACACACACACCGACAACACACACACACACCGACAACACACACACACACACACACCGACAACACACACACACACACACCGACAACACATAAACACACACACACCGACAACACACACACACACACACCGACAACACACACACACACCGACAACACACACACACACACCGACAACACACACACACACACACACACACCGACAACACACACACACACCGACAACACACACACACACCGACAACACACACACACACACCGACAACACACACACACACACACCGACAACACACACACACACACCGACAACACACACACACACACACCGACAACACATAAACACACACACACACCGACAACACACACACACCGACAACACACACACACACACACACCAACAACACACACACAGACACACCGACAACTCACACACACACACACACTGACAACACACACACACACACACACCGACAACACACACACACACACACCGACAACACACACACACACACACACACCGACAACACACACACACACCGACAACACACACACACACACACACCGACAACACACACACACACACACCGAAAACACACACACACACACACACCGACAACACACACACACACACACACACACCGACAACACACACACACACACACACTGACAACACACACACACACACACACTGACAACACACACACACACACACCGACAACACACACACACACACACACCGACAACACACACACACCGACAACACACACACACACACCGACAACACACACACACACACACACTGACAACACACACACACACACACACCGACAACACACACACACACACACCGACAACACATAAACAGACACACACTGACAACACACACACACACACACACCGACAACACACACACACACCGACAACACACACACACACACCGACAACACACACACACACACACACACCGACAACACACACACACATCGACAACACACACACACACCGACAACACACACACACACACCGACAACACACACACACACACACACCGACAACACACACACACACACCGACAACACACACACACACACACCGACAACACATAAACACACACACACACCGACAACACACACACACACACCGACAACACATAAACACACACACACACCGACAACACACACACACACACACCGACAACACACACACACACACCGACAACACACCGACAACACACACACACACACACCGACAACACACACACACACACCGACAACACACACACACACACACACCGACAACACACACACACACACACACCGACAACACACACACACACCGACAACACACACACACACACCGGCAACACACACACACACACCGACAACACACACACACACACACACCGACAACACACACACACACACACACACACACACACACACACACACACACATACACACACACACACACACACACACACCGACAACACACACACACACACCGACAACACACACACACACAAACAACACACACACACACAACACACACACACACACACCGACAACACACACACACATACACACCGACAACACACACACACACCGACAACACACACACACACACACACACACACACACACACACACACACACACACACCGACAACACACACACACACCGACAACACACACACACACACCTACAACACACACACACCGACAACACACACACACACACCGACAACACATAAACACACACACACCGACAACACACACACACACACGACAACACACACACACACCGACAACACACACACACACACACCGACAACACACACACACCGACAACACACACACACACACACACCAACAACACACACACAGACACACCGACAACACACACACACACACACACTGACAACACACACACACACACACCGACAACACACACACACACACACCGACAACACACACACACACACACACACACACACACACACACCGACAACACACACACACACCGACAACACACACACACACACACACCGACAACACACACACACACACACCGAAAACACACACACACACACACCGACAACACAAACACACACACACACACACCGACAACACACACACACACACACACTGACAACACACACACACACACACACCGACAACACACACACACACACACCGACAACACACACACACACACACCGACAACACACACACACCGACAACACACACACACACACTGACAACACACACACCGACAACACACACACACACACACACCGACAACACACACACACACACACCGACAACACATAAACACACACACACCGACAACACACACACACACACACCGACAACACACACACACACCGACAACACACACACACACACCGACAACACACACACACACACACACCGACAACACACACACACACCGACAACACACACACACACCGACAACACACACACACACACCGACAACACACACACACACACACACCGACAACACACACACACACACCGACAACACACACACACACACACCGACAACACATAAACACACACACACACCGACAACACACACACACACACACCGACAACACATAAACACACACACACACCGACAACACACACACACACACACCGACAACACACACACACACACCGACAACACACCGACAACACACACACACACACACACCGACAACACACACACACACACCGACAACACACACACACACACACACCGACAACACACACACACACACACCGACAACACACACACACACCGACAACACACACACACACACCGGCAACACACACACACACACCGACAACACACACACACACACACACCGACAACACACACACACACACACCACACACACACACACACACACACACACACACACACACACACCGACAACACACACACACACACACCGACAACACACACACACACAAACAACACACACACACACAACACACACACACACACACCGACAACACACACACACACACCGTCAACACACACACACACACACCGACAACACACACACACACACCGACAACACACACACACACACAACACACACACACACACCGACAACACACACACACACACACACCGACAACACACACACACACACACACACACACACACACACACACACACACACACCGACAACACACACACACACACATCGACAACACACACACACACAAACACCAGCAACACACACACCCACACCGACAACACACACACACACACACCCACAACACACATACACCAACAACACAAAAACACACACACACACCGACAACACACACACACACACACCGACAACACACACACACACACACACTGACAACACACACACACACACACACCGACAACACACACACACACACACCGACAACACACACACACACACACACACACCGACAACACACACACACACACACACCGACAACACACACACCGACAACACACACACACACACACACACTCAGACAACACACACACCGACAACACACACACACACAACACACACACACACCGACAACACACACACACACACCGACAACACACACACACCCACAACACACACACACACCGACAACACACACACACACACACCGACAACACACACACACACACACTGACAACACACACACACACACCGACAACACACACACACACACACCGACAACACACACACACATACACACCGACAACACACACACACACCGACAACACACACACACACACACACACACACACACACACACACCGACAACACACACACACACCGACAACACACACACACACACACCGACAACACACACACACACACCGACAACACACACACACACCGACAACACACACACACACAAACAACACACACACACACAACACACACACACACACACCGACAACACACACACACACACACCGACAACACACACACACACACACCGACAACACACACACACACACACCGACAACACACACACACACACACCGACAACACACACACACACACCGACAACACACACACACACACACCGACAACACACACACACACACACACCGACAACACACACACACCGACAACACACACACACACACACTGACAACACACACACACACACCGACAACACACACACACACACACACCGACAACACACACACACACCGACAACACACACACACACCGACAACACACACACACACACACACACACACACACACACACACCGACAACACACACACACACACATCGACAACACACACACACACACAAACACCAGCAACACACACACACACACAGACAACACACACACACACACACCCACAACACACACACACCGACAACACACACACACACACACCGACAACACACACACACACACCGACAACACACACACACAGACACACTGACAACACACACACACACACACCGACAACACACACACACACACACACACACCGACAACACACACACACACACACACACACCGACAACACACACACACACACACACCGACAACACACACACACCGACAACACACACACACACACACTCAGACAACACACACACCGACAACACACACACACACAACACACACACACACCGACAACACACACACACACACACCGACAACACACACACACACACACCGACAACACACACACACACACACCGACAACACACACACACACACCGACAACACACACACACACACACCGACAACACACACACACACACACACCGACAACACACACACACCGACAACACACACACACACACCGACAACACACACACACACCGACAACACACACACACACACACACCGACAACACACACACACACACACCGACAACACATAAACACACACACACCGACAACACACACACACACACACTGACAACACACACACACACACCGACAACACACACACACACACACACACCGACAACACACACACACACCGACAACACACACACACACCGACAACACACACACACACACACACACACACCACACACACACACATCGACAACACACACACACACACAAACACCAGCAACACACACACACACACAGACAACACACACACACACACACCCACAACACACACACACCGACAACACACACACACACACACCGACAACACACACACACACACACCGACAACACACACACACAGACACACTGACAACACACACACACACACACCGACAACACACACACACACACACACCGACAACACACACACACACACACACACACACCGACAACACACACACACACACACACCGACAACACACACACACCGACAACACACACACACACACACTCAGACAACACACACACCGACAACACACACACACACAACACACACACACACTGACAACACACACACACACACACCGACAACACACACACACACACACTGACAACACACACACACACACCGACAACACACACACACACACACCGACAACACACACACACATACACACCGACAACACACACACACACCGACAACACACACACACACACACACACACACACACACCGACAACACACACACACACCGACAACACACACACACACACACCGACAACACACACACACACACCGACAACACACACACACACACACCGACAACACACACACACACACACCGACAACACACACACACACACCGACAACACACACACACACACACCGACAACACACACACACCGACAACACACACACACACACTCAGACAACACACACACCGACAACACACACACACACAACACACACACACACCGACAACACACACACACACACACCGACAACACACACACACACACACCGACAACACACACACACACACACCGACAACACACACACACACACCGACAACACACACACACACACACCGACAACACACACACACACACACACCGACAACACACACACACCGACAACACACACACACACACCGACAACACACACACACACCGACAACACACACACACACACACACCGACAACACACACACACACACACCGACAACACATAAACACACACACACCGACAACACACACACACACACACTGACAACACACACACACACACACCGACAACACACACACACACACACCGACAACACACACACACACCGACAACACACACACACACACACCGACAACACACACACACACACACAACACACACACACACACACCGACAACACACACACACACCGACACCACACACACACACACACACACACCGACAACACACACACACACACACCGAAAACACACACACACACACACACCGACAACACACACACACACACACACACACACCGACAACACACACACACACACACACTGACAACACACACACACACACACACCGACAACACACACACACACACACCGACAACACACACACACACCGACAACACACACACACACACACACACCGACAACACACACACACACACACCGACAACACATAAACACACACACACCGACAACACACACACACACACACCGACAACACACACACACACCGACAACACACACACACACACCGACAACACACACACACACACACACACACCGACAACACACACACACACCGACAACACACACACACACCGACAACACACACACACACACCGACAACACACACACACACACACACCGACAACACACACACACACACCGACAACACACACACACACACACCGACAACACATAACACACACACACACCGACAACACACACACACCGACAACACACACACACACACACACCAACAACACACACACAGACACACCGACAACACACACACACACACACACTGACAACACACACACACACACACACCGACAACACACACACACACACACCGACAACACACACACACACACACACACCGACAACACACACACACACCGACAACACACACACACACACACACCGACAACACACACACACACACACCGACAACACACACACACACACACACCGACAACACACACACACACACACACACACCGACAACACACACACACACACACACTGACAACACACACACACACACACACCGACAACACACACACACACACACCGACAACACACACACACACACACACCGACAACACACACACACCGACAACACACACACACACACCGACACACACACACACACACCGACAACACACACACACACACACACCGACAACACACACACACACACACCGACAACACATAACACACACACACTGACAACACACACACACACACACACCGACAACACACACACACACCGACAACACACACACACACACCGACAACACACACACACACACACACACACCGACAACACACACACACACACGACAACACACACACACACCGACAACACACACACACACACCGACAACACACACACACACACACACCGACAACACACACACACACACCGACAACACACACACACACACACCGACAACACATAACACACACACACACCGACAACACACACACACACACACACCGACAACACAAACACACACACACACCGACAACACACACACACACACACCGACAACACACACACACACACACCGACAACACACACACACACACACCCCGACAACACACACCGACAACACACACACACACACCGACAACACACACACACACCGACAACACACACACACACACACACCGACAACACACACACACACCGACAACACATAAACACACACACACCGACAACACACACACACACACACTGACAACACACACACACACACACCGACAACACACACACACACACACCGACAACACACACACACACCGACAACACACACACACACACACCGACAACACACACACACACACACACACACACACACCGACAACACACACACACACCGACACACACACACACACACACACACACCGACAACACACACACACACACACCGAAAACACAAACACACACACACACCGACAACACACACACACACACACACACACACCGACAACACACACACACACACACACTGACAACACACACACACACACACACCGACAACACACACACACACACACCGACAACACACACACACACCGACAACACACACACACACACACACCGACAACACACACACACACACACCGACAACACATAAACACACACACACCGACAACACACACACACACACACCGACAACACACACACACACCGACAACACACACACACACACCGACAACACACACACACACACACACACACCGACAACACACACACACACCGACAACACACACACACACCGACAACACACACACACACACCGACAACACACACACACACACACACCGACAACACACACACACACACCGACAACACACACACACACACACCGACAACACATAAACACACACACACACCGACAACACACACACACCGACAACACACACACACACACACACCAACAACACACACACAGACACACCGACAACACACACACACACACACACTGACAACACACACACACACACACACCGACAACACACACACACACACACCGACAACACACACACACACACACACACACACACACACACCGACAACACACACACACACCGACAACACACACACACACACACACCGACAACACACACACACACACACCGACAACACACACACACACACACACCGACAACACACACACACACACACACACACCGACAACACACACACACACACACACTGACAACACACACACACACACACACCGACAACACACACACACACACACCGACAACACACACACACACACACACCGACAACACACACACACCGACAACACACACACACACACCGACAACACACACACACACCGACAACACACACACACACACACACCGACAACACACACACACACACACCGACAACACATAAACACACACACACTGACAACACACACACACACACACACCGACAACACACACACACACCGACAACACACACACACACACCGACAACACACACACACACACACACACACCGACAACACACACACACATCGACAACACACACACACACCGACAACACACACACACACACCGACAACACACACACACACACACACCGACAACACACACACACACACCGACAACACACACACACACACACCGACAACACATAAACACACACACACACCGACAACACACACACACACACACACCGACAACACATAAACACACACACACACCGACAACACACACACACACACACCGACAACACACACACACACACCGACAACACACCGAAAACACACACACACACACACCGACAACACACACACACACACCGACAACACACACACACACACACACCGACAACACACACACACACACACACCGACAACACACACACACACCGACAACACACACACACACACCGGCAACACACACACACACACCGACAACACACACACACACACACACCGACAACACACACACACACACACACACACACACACACACACACACACACATACACACACACACACACACACACACACCGACAACACACACACACACACCGACAACACACACACACACAAACAACACACACACACACAACACACACACACACACACACCGACAACACACACACACATACACACCGACAACACACACACACACCGACAACACACACACACACACACACACACACACACACACACACACACACACACACACACCGACAACACACACACACACCGACAACACACACACACACACCTACAACACACACACACCGACAACACACACACACACACCGACAACACATAAACACACACACACCGACAACACACACACACACACAGACAACACACACACACACCGACAACACACACACACACACACCGACAACACACACACACCGACAACACACACACACACACACACCAACAACACACACACAGACACACCGACAACACACACACACACACACACTGACAACACACACACACACACACCGACAACACACACACACACACACCGACAACACACACACACACACACACACACACACACACACACCGACAACACACACACAGACACCGACAACACACACACACACACACACCGACAACACACACACACACACACCGACAACACACACACACACACACCGACAACACAAACACACACACACACACACCGACAACACACACACACACACACACTGACAACACACACACACACACACACACCGACAACACACACACACACACACCGACAACACACACACACACACACACCGACAACACACACACACCGACAACACACACACACACACCGACAACACACACACACACCGACAACACACACACACACACACACCGACAACACACACACACACACACCGACAACACAAAACACACACACACCGACAACACACACACACACACACCGACAACACACACACACACCGACAACACACACACACACCGACAACACACACACACACACACACACACCGACAACACACACACACACCGACAACACACACACACACCGACAACACACACACACACACCGACAACACACACACACACACACACCGACAACACACACACACACACACCGACAACACACACACACACACACCGACAACACACACACACACACACACCGACAACACACACACACACACACCGACAACACAACACACACACACACCGACAACACACACACACACACACCGACAACACACACACACACACACACACACGACAACACACACACACACACACCGACAACACACACACACACACCGACAACACACACACACACACACACCGACAACACACACACACACACACCGACAACACACACACACACCGACAACACACACACACACACCGGCAACACACACACACACACCGACAACACACACACACACACACACCGACAACACACACACACACACACACACACACACACACACACACACACACACACACACACACACACACACACACACACCGACAACACACACACACACACCGACAACACACACACACACAAACAACACACACACACACACACACACACACACACCGACAACACACACACACACACACACACCGACAACACACACACACACACACCGACAACACACACACACACACACCGACAACACACACACACCACACCGACAACACACACACACACACACCGACAACACACACACACCGACAACACACACACACCGACAACACACACACACACCGACAACACACACACACACACACACCGACAACACACACACACACACACCGACAACACATAACACACACACACACCGACAACACACACACACACACTGACAACACACACACACACACACCGACAACACACACACACACACACACCGACAACACACACACACACACCGACAACACAAAACACACACACACACCGACAACACACACACACACACCCGACAACACACACACACACACACACCGACAACACACACACACACACACCGACAACACACACACACACCGACAACACACACACACACACACCGACAACACACACACACACACACACCGACAACACACACACACCGACAACACACACACACACACCGACAACACACACACACACCGACAACACACACACACACACACACCGACAACACACACACACACACACCGACAACACATAAACACACACACACCGACAACACACACACACACACACTGACAACACACACACACACACACCGACAACACACACACACACACACACCGACAACACACACACACACCGACAACACACACACACACACACCGACAACACACACACACACCGACAACACACACACACACCGACAACACACACACACACACCGACAACACACACACACACACACACCGACAACACACACACACACACCGACAACACACACACACACACGACAACACAAAACACACACACACACCGACAACACACACACACACACACCGACAACACAAACACACACACACACCGACAACACACACACACACACACGACAACACACACACACACACCGACAACACACCGACAACACACACACACACACACCGACAACACACACACACACCGACAACACACACACACACACACCGACAACACATACACACACACACACCGACAACACACACACACACACACCGACAACACACACACACACCGACAACACACACACACACACCGACAACACACACACACACACACACACACCGACAACACACACACACACCGACAACACACACACACACCGACAACACACACACACACACCGACAACACACACACACACACACACCGACAACACACACACACACACCGACAACACACACACACACACACCGACAACACATAAACACACACACACACCGACAACACACACACACCGACAACACACACACACACACACACCAACAACACACACACAGACACACCGACAACACACACACACACACACACTGACAACACACACACACACACACACCGACAACACACACACACACACACCGACAACACACACACACACACACACACACACACACACACCGACAACACACACACACACCGACAACACACACACACACACACACCGACAACACACACACACACACACCGACAACACACACACACACACACACCGACAACACACACACACACACACACACACCGACAACACACACACACACACACACTGACAACACACACACACACACACACCGACAACACACACACACACACACCGACAACACACACACACACACACACCGACAACACACACACACCGACAACACACACACACACACCGACAACACACACACACACCGACAACACACACACACACACACACCGACAACACACACACACACACACCGACAACACATAAACACACACACACTGACAACACACACACACACACACACCGACAACACACACACACACCGACAACACACACACACACACCGACAACACACACACACACACACACACACCGACAACACACACACACATCGACAACACACACACACACCGACAACACACACACACACCGACAACACACACACACACACACACCGACAACACACACACACACACCGACAACACACACACACACACACCGACAACACATAAACACACACACACACCGACAACACACACACACACACACACCGACAACACATAAACACACACACACACCGACAACACACACACACACACACCGACAACACACACACACACACCGACAACACACCGAAAACACACACACACACACACCGACAACACACACACACACACCGACAACACACACACACACACACACCGACAACACACACACACACACACACCGACAACACACACACACACCGACAACACACACACACACACCGGCAACACACACACACACACCGACAACACACACACACACACACACCGACAACACACACACACACACACACACACACACACACACACACACACACATACACACACACACACACACACACACACCGACAACACACACACACACACCGACAACACACACACACACAAACAACACACACACACACAACACACACACACACACACACCGACAACACACACACACATACACACCGACAACACACACACACACCGACAACACACACACACACACACACACACACACACACACACACACACACACACACACACCGACAACACACACACACACCGACAACACACACACACACACCTACAACACACACACACCGACAACACACACACACACACCGACAACACATAAACACACACACACCGACAACACACACACACACACAGACAACACACACACACACCGACAACACACACACACACACACCGACAACACACACACACCGACAACACACACACACACACACACCAACAACACACACACAGACACACCGACAACACACACACACACACACACTGACAACACACACACACACACACCGACAACACACACACACACACACCGACAACACACACACACACACACACACACACACACACACACCGACAACACACACACACACCGACAACACACACACACACACACACCGACAACACACACACACACACACCGAAAACACACACACACACACACCGACAACACAAACACACACACACACACACCGACAACACACACACACACACACACTGACAACACACACACACACACACACACCGACAACACACACACACACACACCGACAACACACACACACACACACACCGACAACACACACACACCGACAACACACACACACACACCGACAACACACACACACACCGACAACACACACACACACACACACCGACAACACACACACACACACACCGACAACACATAAACACACACACACCGACAACACACACACACACACACCGACAACACACACACACACCGACAACACACACACACACCGACAACACACACACACACACACACACACCGACAACACACACACACACCGACAACACACACACACACCGACAACACACACACACACACCGACAACACACACACACACACACACCGACAACACACACACACACACCGACAACACACACACACACACACCGACAACACATAAACACACACACACACCGACAACACACACACACACACACCGACAACACATAAACACACACACACACCGACAACACACACACACACACACCGACAACACACACACACACACCGACAACACACCGACAACACACACACACACACACCGACAACACACACACACACACCGACAACACACACACACACACACACCGACAACACACACACACACACACCGACAACACACACACACACCGACAACACACACACACACACCGGCAACACACACACACACACCGACAACACACACACACACACACACCGACAACACACACACACACACACACACACACACACACACACACACATCACACACACACACACACACACACACACACCGACAACACACACACACACACCGACAACACACACACACACAAACAACACACACACACACAACACACACACACACCGACAACACACACACACACACACACACCGACAACACACACACACACACACCGACAACACACACACACACACACCGACAACACACACACACACACCGACAATACACACACACACACACCGACAACACACACACACCGACAACACACACACACCGACAACACACACACACACCGACAACACACACACACACACACACCGACAACACACACACACACACACCGACAACACATAAACACACACACACCGACAACACACACACACACACACTGACAACACACACACACACACACCGACAACACACACACACACACACATCGACAACACACACACACACACCGACAACACATAAACACAAACACACACCGACAACACACACACACACACCGACAACACACACACACACACACACCGACAACACACACACACACACACCGACAACACACACACACACCGACAACACACACACACACACACCGACAACACACACACACACACACACCGACAACACACACACACCGACAACACACACACACACACCGACAACACACACACACACCGACAACACACACACACACACACACCGACAACACACACACACACACACCGACAACACATAAACACACACACACCGACAACACACACACACACACACTGACAACACACACACACACACACCGACAACACACACACACACACACACACCGACAACACACACACACACCGACAACACACACACACACACCGACAACACACACACACACCGACAACACACACACACACCGACAACACACACACACACACCGACAACACACACACACACACACACCGACAACACACACACACACACCGACAACACACACACACACCGACAACACATAAACACACACACACACCGACAACACACACACACACACACCGACAACACATAAACACACACACACACCGACAACACACACACACACACCGACAACACACACACACACACCGACAACACACCGACAACACACACACACACACACCGACAACACACACACACCGACAACACACACACACACACACCGACAACACACACACACACACACCGACAACACACACACACACACACCGACAACACACACACACACACCGGCAACACACACACACACACCGACAACACACACACACACACACACCGACAACACACACACACACACACACACACACACACACACACACACACACACACACACCGACAACACACACACACACACACCGACAACACACACACACACAAACAACACACACACACACAACACACACACACACACACACCGACAACACACACACACACACACCGACAACACACACACACACACACCGACAACACACACACACACACACCGACAACACACACACACACACAACACACACACACACACCGACAACACACACACACACACACACCGACAACACACACACACACACACACACACACACACACACACACACACACACACACACACCGACAACACACACACACACACATCGACAACACACACACACACAAACACCAGCAACACACACACCCACACCGACAACACACACACACACACACCCACAACACACATACACCAACAACACAAAAACACACACACACACCGACAACACACACACACACACACCGACAACACACACACACACACACACTGACAACACACACACACACACACCGACAACACACACACACACACACCGACAACACACACACACACACACACACACCGACAACACACACACACACACACACCGACAACACACACACCGACAACACACACACACACACACACACTCAGACAACACACACACCGACAACACACACACACACAACACACACACACCGACAACACACACACACACACACCGACAACACACACACACCGACAACACACACACACACCGACAACACACACACACACACACCGACAACACACACACACACCGACAACACACACACACACACCGGCAACACACACACACACACCGACAACACACACACACACACACACCGACAACACACACACACACACACACACACACACACACACACACACACACATACACACACACACACACACACACACACACCGACAACACACACACACACACCGACAACACACACACACACAAACAACACACACACACACAACACACACACACACCGACAACACACACACACACACACACACCGACAACACACACACACACACACCGACAACACACACACACACACACCGACAACACACACACACACACCGACAATACACACACACACACACCGACAACACACACACACCGACAACACACACACACCGACAACACACACACACACCGACAACACACACACACACACACACCGACAACACACACACACACACACCGACAACACATAAACACACACACACCGACAACACACACACACACACACTGACAACACACACACACACACACCGACAACACACACACACACACACATCGACAACACACACACACACACCGACAACACATAAACACAAACACACACCGACAACACACACACACACACCGACAACACACACACACACACACACCGACAACACACACACACACCGACAACACACACACACACCGACAACACACACACACACACACCGACAACACACACACACACACACACCGACAACACACACACACCGACAACACACACACACACACCGACAACACACACACACACCGACAACACACACACACACACACACCGACAACACACACACACACACACCGACAACACATAAACACACACACACCGACAACACACACACACACACACTGACAACACACACACACACACACCGACAACACACACACACACACACACACCGACAACACACACACACACCGACAACACACACACACACACCGACAACACACACACACACCGACAACACACACACACACCGACAACACACACACACACCGACAACACACACACACACACCGACAACACACACACACACACACACACCGACAACACACACACACACACCGACAACACACACACACACCGACAACACATAAACACACACACACACCGACAACACACACACACACACACCGACAACACATAAACACACACACACACCGACAACACACACACACACACCGACAACACACACACACACACCGACAACACACCGACAACACACACACACACACACCGACAACACACACACACCGACAACACACACACACACACACCGACAACACACACACACACACACCGACAACACACACACACACACACCGACAACACACACACACACACCGGCAACACACACACACACACCGACAACACACACACACACACACACCGACAACACACACACACACACACACACACACACACACACACACACACACACACACACACACCGACAACACACACACACACACACCGACAACACACACACACACAAACAACACACACACACACAACACACACACACACACCGACAACACACACACACACACACACCGACAACACACACACACACACACCGACAACACACACACACACACACCGACAACACACACACACACACAACACACACACACACACCGACAACACACACACACACACACACACCGACACACACACACACACACACACACACACACACACACACACACACACACACACACACCGACAACACACACACACACACATCGACAACACACACACACACAAACACCAGCAACACACACACCCACACCGACAACACACACACACACACACCCACAACACACATACACCAACAACACAAAAACACACACACACACCGACAACACACACACACACACACCGACAACACACACACACACACACCGACAACACACACACACACACACACACACCGACAACACACACACACACACACACCGACAACACACACACCGACAACACACACACACACACACACACTCAGACAACACACACACCGACAACACACACACACACAACACACACACACACCGACAACACACACACACACACACCGACAACACACACACACCGACAACACACACACACACCGACAACACACACACACACACACCGACAACACACACACACACACACTGACAACACACACACACACACCGACAACACACACACACACACACCGACAACACACACACACATACACACCGACAACACACACACACACCGACAACACACACACACACACACACACACACACACACACCGACAACACACACACACACCGACAACACACACACACACACACCGACAACACACACACACACACCGACAACACACACACACACACACCGACAACACACACACACACAAACAACACACACACACACAACACACACACACACACACCGACAACACACACACACACACACCGACAACACACACACACACACACCGACAACACACACACACACACACCGACAACACACACACACACACACCGACAACACACACACACACACCGACAACACACACACACACACACCGACAACACACACACACACACACACCGACAACACACACACACACACCGACAACACACACACACACCGACAACACACACACACACACCGACAACACACACACACACACACCGACAACACATAAACACACACACACCGACAACACACACACACACACACTGACAACACACACACACACACCGACAACACACACACACACACACACCGACAACACACACACACACCGACAACACACACACACACCGACAACACACACACACACACACACACACACACACCGACAACACACACACACACACATCGACAACACACACACACACACAAACACCAGCAACACACACACACACACAGACAACACACACACACACACACCCACAACACACACACACCGACAACACACACACACACACACCGACAACACACACACACACACACCGACAACACACACACACAGACACACTGACAACACACACACACACACACCGACAACACACACACACACACACACCGACAACACACACACACACACACACACACACACCGACAACACACACACACACACACACCGACAACACACACACACCGACAACACACACACACACACACTCAGACAACACACACACCGACAACACACACACACACAACACACACACACACCGACAACACACACACACACACACCGACAACACACACACACACACACCGACAACACACACACACACACACCGACAACACACACACACACACCGACAACACACACACACACACACCGACAACACACACACACACACACCGACAACACACACACACCGACAACACACACACACACACCGACAACACACACACACACCGACAACACACACACACACACACACCGACAACACACACACACACACACCGACAACACATAAACACACACACACCGACAACACACACACACACACACTGACAACACACACACACACACCGACAACACACACACACACACACACCGACAACACACACACACACCGACAACACACACACACACCGACAACACACACACACACACACACCGACAACACACACACACACCGACAACACACACACACACACCGACAACACACACACACACCGACAACACACACACACACACCGACAACACACACACACACACACCGACAACACATAAACACACACACACCGACAACACACACACACACACACTGACAACACATAAACACATACACACCGACAACACACACACACACCGACAACACACACACACACACACACACACACACACACACCGACAACACACACACACACCGACAACACACACACACACACACCGACAACACACACACACACACCGACAACACACACACACACACACCGACAACACACACACACACAAACAACACACACACACACAACACACACACACACACACCGACAACACACACACACACACACCGACAACACACACACACACCGACAACACACACACACACCGACAACACACACACACACACACACACACACACACACACACCGACAACACACACACACACACATCGACAACACACACACACACACAAACACCAGCAACACACACACACACACAGACAACACACACACACACACACCCACAACACACACACACCGACAACACACACACACACACACCGACAACACACACACACACACACCGACAACACACACACACAGACACACTGACAACACACACACACACACACCGACAACACACACACACACACACACCGACAACACACACACACACACACACACACACCGACAACACACACACACACACACACCGACAACACACACACACCGACAACACACACACACACACACTCAGACAACACACACACCGACAACACACACACACACAACACACACACACACCGACAACACACACACACACACACCGACAACACACACACACACACACCGACAACACACACACACACACACCGACAACACACACACACACACCGACAACACACACACACACACACCGACAACACACACACACACACACCGACAACACACACACACCGACAACACACACACACACCGACAACACACACACACACCGACAACACACACACACACACACACCGACAACACACACACACACACACCGACAACACATAAACACACACACACCGACAACACACACACACACACACTGACAACACACACACACACACCGACAACACACACACACACACACACCGACAACACACACACACACCGACAACACACACACACACCGACAACACACACACACACACACACACACACACACACACACACACACATCGACAACACACACACACACACAAACACCAGCAACACACACACACACACAGACAACACACACACACACACACCCACAACACACACACACCGACAACACACACACACACACACCGACAACACACACACACACACACACCGACAACACACACACACAGACACACTGACAACACACACACACACACACCGACAACACACACACACACACACACCGACAACACACACACACACACACACACACACACACACCGACAACACACACACACACACACACCGACAACACACACACACCGACAACACACACACACACACACTCAGACAACACACACACCGACAACACACACACACACAACACACACACACACCGACAACACACACACACACACACCGACAACACACACACACACACACTGACAACACACACACACACACCGACAACACACACACACACACACCGACAACACACACACACATAGACACCGACAACACACACACACACCAACAACACACACACACACACACACACACACACACACACCGACAACACACACACACACCGACAACACACACACACACACACCGACAACACACACACACCGACAACACACACACACACACACCGACAACACACACACACACACAGACAACACACACACACACACACCGACAACACACACACACACACACACCGACAACACACACACACCGACAACACACACACACACACACACACCAACAACACACACACACACACACCGACAACACACACACACACACACACACTGACAACACACACACACACACACCGACAACACACACACACACACACCGACAACACACACACACACACACACACACACACACACCGACAACACACACACACACCGACAACACACACACACACACACACCGACAACACACACACACACACCGAAAACACACACACACACACACCGACAACACACACACACACACACCGACAACACACACACACACACACACACTGACAACACACACACACACACACACCGACAACACACACACACACACACCGACAACACACACACACACACACACCGACAACACACACACACACACACCGACAACACATAAACACACACACACCGACAACACACACACACACACACTGACAACACACACACACACACACCGACAACACACACACACACACACCGACAACACACACACACACCGACAACACACACACACACACACCGACAACACACACACACACACACACACACACACACACACCGACAACACACACACACACCGACAACACACACACACACACACACACACCGACAACACACACACACACACACCGAAAACACACACACACACACACACCGACAACACACACACACACACACACACACACCGACAACACACACACACACACACACTGACAACACACACACACACACACACCGACAACACACACACACACACACCGACAACACACACACACACCGACAACACACACACACACACACACACACACCGACAACACACACACACACACACCGACAACACATAAACACACACACACCGACAACACACACACACACACACCGACAACACACACACACACCGACAACACACACACACACACCGACAACACACACACACACACACACACACCGACAACACACACACACACCGACAACACACACACACACCGACAACACACACACACACACCGACAACACACACACACACACACACCGACAACACACACACACACACCGACAACACACACACACACACACCGACAACACATAAACACACACACACACCGACAACACACACACACCGACAACACACACACACACACACACCAACAACACACACACAGACACACCGACAACACACACACACACACACACTGACAACACACACACACACACACACCGACAACACACACACACACACACCGACAACACACACACACACACACACACCGACAACACACACACACACCGACAACACACACACACACACACACCGACAACACACACACACACACACCGAAAACACACACACACACACACACCGACAACACACACACACACACACACACACCGACAACACACACACACACACACACTGACAACACACACACACACACACCGACAACACACACACACACACACCGACAACACACACACACACACACACCGACAACACACACACACCGACAACACACACACACACACCGACAACACACACACACACCGACAACACACACACACACACACACACCGACAACACACACACACACACACACCGACAACACATAAACACACACACACTGACAAGACACACACACACACACACCGACAACACACACACACACCGACAACACACACACACACACCGACAACACACACACACACACACACACACCGACAACACACACACACATCGACAACACACACACACACCGACAACACACACACACACACCGACAACACACACACACACACACACCGACAACACACACACACACACCGACAACACACACACACACACACCGACAACACATAAACACACACACACACCGACAACACACACACACACACACACCGACAACACATAAACACACACACACACCGACAACACACACACACACACACCGACAACACACACACACACCGACAACACACCGACAACACACACACACACACACCGACAACACACACACACACACCGACAACACACACACACACACACACCGACAACACACACACACACACACACCGACAACACACACACACACCGACAACACACACACACACACCGGCAACACACACACACACACCGACAACACACACACACACACACACACACACACACACACACACACATACACACACACACACACACACACACACCGACAACACACACACACACACCGACAACACACACACACACAAACAACACACACACACACAACACACACACACACACACCGACAACACACACACACATACACACCGACAACACACACACACACCGACAACACACACACACACACACACACACACACACACACACACACACACACACACACACACACCGACAACACACACACACACCGACAACACACACACACACACCTACAACACACACACACACACCGACAACACACACACACACACCGACAACACATAAACACACACACACCGACAACACACACACACACACAGACAACACACACACACACCGACAACACACACACACACACACCGACAACACACACACACCGACAACACACACACACACACACACCAAAAACACACACACAGACACACCGACAACACACACACACACACACACTGACAACACACACACACACACACCGACAACACACACACACACACACCGACAACACACACACACACACACACACACACACACACACACCGACAACACACACACACACCGACAACACACACACACACACACACCGACAACACACACACACACACACCGAAAACACACACACACACACACCGACAACACAAACACACACACACACACACCGACAACACACACACACACACACACTGACAACACACACACACACACACACCGACAACACACACACACACACACCGACAACACACACACACACACACACCGACAACACACACACTCCGACAACACACACACACACACTGACAACACACACACACACCGACAACACACACACACACACACACCGACAACACACACACACACACCGACAACACATAAACACACACACACCGACAACACACACACACACACACCGACAACACACACACACACCGACAACACACACACACACACCGACAACACACACACACACACACACACACACCGACAACACACACACACACCGACAACACACACACACACACACACCGACAACACACACACACACACCGACAACACACACACACACACACCGACAACACATAAACACACACACACACCGACAACACACACACACACACACCGACAACACATAACACACACACACACCGACAACACACACACACACACACCGACAACACACACACACACACCGACAACACACCGACAACACACACACACACACACCGACAACACACACACACACACCGACAACACACACACACACACACCGACAACACACACACACACACACTGACAACACACACACACACAAACAACACACACACACACAACACACACACACACACACCGACAACACACACACACACACACCGACAACACACACACACACACACCGGCAACACACACACACACACCGACAACACACACACACACACACACCGACAACACACACACACACACACACACACACACACACACACACACACACACACACACCGACAACACACACACACACACCGACAACACACACACACACAAACAACACACACACACACAACACACACACACACACACCGACAACACACACACACACACACCGACAACACACACACACACACACCGACAACACACACACACACACCGACAACACACACACACACACAACACACACACACACACCGACAACACACACACACACACACACCGACAAACACACACACACACACACACACACACACACACACACACACACCGACAACACACACACACACACATCGACAACACACACACACACAAACACCAGCAACACACACACCCACACCGACAACACACACACACACACACCCACAACACACATACACCAACAACACAAAAACACACACACACACCGACAACACACACACACACACACCGACAACACACACACACACACACACTGACAACACACACACACACACACCGACAACACACACACACACACACCGACAACACACACACACACACACACACACCGACAACACACACACACACACACACCGACAACACACACACCGACAACACACACACACACACACACACTCAGACAACACACACACCGACAACACACACACACACAACACACACACACACCGACAACACACACACACACACACACCGACAACACACACACACCCACAACACACACACACACCGACAACACACACACACACACACCGACAACACACACACACACACACTGACAACACACACACACACACCGACAACACACACACACACACACCGACAACACACACACACATACACACCGACAACACACACACACACCGACACACACACACACACACACACACACACACACACACACCGACAACACACACACACACCGACAACACACACACACACACACCGACAACACACACACACACACCGACAACACACACACACACCGACAACACACACACACACAAACAACACACACACACACAACACACACACACACACACCGACAACACACACACACACACACCGACAACACACACACACACACACCGACAACACACACACACACACACCGACAACACACACACACACACACCGACAACACACACACACACACCGACAACACACACACACACACACCGACAACACACACACACACACACACCGACAACACACACACACCGACAACACACACACACACACACTGACAACACACACACACACACCGACAACACACACACACACACACACCGACATAACACACACACACCGACAACACACACACACACCGACAACACACACACACACACACACACACACACACACACACCGACAACACACACACACACACATCGACAACACACACACACACACAAACACCAGCAACACACACACACACACAGACAACACACACACACACACACCCACAACACACACACACCGACAACACACACACACACACACCGACAACACACACACACACACACCGACAACACACACACACAGACACACTGACAACACACACACACACACACCGACAACACACACACACACACACACCGACAACACACACACACACACACACACACACCGACAACACACACACACACACACACCGACAACACACACACACCGACAACACACACACACACACACTCAGACAACACACACACCGACAACACACACACACACAACACACACACACACCGACAACACACACACACACACACCGACAACACACACACACACACACCGACAACACACACACACACACACCGACAACACACACACACACACCGACAACACACACACACACACACCGACAACACACACACACACACACACCGACAACACACACACACCGACAACACACACACACACACCGACAACACACACACACACACCGACAACACACACACACACACACACCGACAACACACACACACACACACCGACAACACATAAACACACACACACCGACAACACACACACACACACACTGACAACACACACACACACACCGACAACACACACACACACACACCGACAACACACACACACACCGACAACACACACACACACCGACAACACACACACACACACACACACACACACACACACACACACACACACATCGACAACACACACACACACACAAACACCAGCAACACACACACACACACAGACAACACACACACACACACACCCACAACACACACACACCGACAACACACACACACACACACCGACAACACACACACACACACACCGACAACACACACACACAGACACACTGACAACACACACACACACACACCGACAACACACACACACACACACACCGACAACACACACACACACACACACACACCGACACACACACACACACACACACACCGACAACACACACACACCGACAACACACACACACACACACTCAGACAACACACACACCGACAACACACACACACACAACACACACACACACCGACAACACACACACACACACACCGACAACACACACACACACACACTGACAACACACACACACACACCGACAACACACACACACACACACCGACAACACACACACACATACACACCGACAACACACACACACACCGACACACACACACACACACACACACACACCGACAACACACACACACACCGACAACACACACACACACACACCGACAACACACACACACACACCGACAACACACACACACACACACCGCACACACACACACACACACACACACACACACACACCGACAACACACACACACACACACACCGACAACACACACACACCGACAACACACACACACACACACACACCAACAACACACACACACACACACCGACAACACACACACACACACACACACTGACAACACACACACACACACACCGACAACACACACACACACACCGACAACACACACACACACACACACACACACACACACACCGACAACACACACACACACTGACAACACACACACACACACACACCGACAACACACACACACACACCGAAAACACACACACACACACCGACAACACACACACACACACACCGACAACACACACACACACACACACTGACAACACACACACACACACCGACAACACACACACACACACACACCGACAACACACACACACACACACACCGACAACACACACCGACAACACACACACACACACCGACAACACACACACACACCGACAACACACACACACACACACACCGACAACACACACACACACCGACAACACATAAACACACACACACCGACAACACACACACACACACACTGACAACACACACACACACACACCGACAACACACACACACACACACCGACAACACACACACACACCGACAACACACACACACACACACCGACAACACACACACACCACACACACACACACACACACACACACCGACAACACACACACACACACACACACACCGACAACACACACACACACACACCGAAAACACACACACACACACACACCGACAACACACACACACACACACACACACCGACAACACACACACACACACACACTGACAACACACACACACACACCGACAACACACACACACACACACCGACAACACACACACACACCGACAACACACACACACACACACACCGACAACACACACACACACACCGACAACACATAAACACACACACACCGACAACACACACACACACACACCGACAACACACACACACACCGACAACACACACACACACACCGACAACACACACACACACACACACCGACAACACACACACACACCGACAACACACACACACACCGACAACACACACACACACACCGACAACACACACACACACACACACCGACAACACACACACACACACCGACAACACACACACACACACACCGACAACACATAAACACACACACACACCGACAACACACACACACCGACAACACACACACACACACACACCAACAACACACACACAGACACACCGACAACACACACACACACACACACTGACAACACACACACACACACACACCGACAACACACACACACACACACCGACAACACACACACACACACACACACACACACACACCGACAACACACACACACACCGACAACACACACACACACACACACCGACAACACACACACACACACACACCGAAAACACACACACACACACACACCGACAACACACACACACACACACACACACCGACAACACACACACACACACACACTGACAACACACACACACACACACACCGACAACACACACACACACACACCGACAACACACACACACACACACACCGACAACACACACACACCGACAACACACACACACACACCGACAACACACACACACACCGACAACACACACACACACACACACCGACAACACACACACACACACACCGACAACACATAAACACACACACACTGACAACACACACACACACACACACCGACAACACACACACACACCGACAACACACACACACACACCGACAACACACACACACACACACACACACCGACAACACACACACACATCGACAACACACACACACACCGACAACACACACACACACACACCGACAACACACACACACACACACACCGACAACACACACACACACACCGACAACACACACACACACACACCGACAACACATAAACACACACACACACCGACAACACACACACACACACACACCGACAACACATAAACACACACACACACCGACAACACACACACACACACACCGACAACACACACACACACACCGACAACACACCGACAACACACACACACACACACCGACAACACACACACATACACCGACAACACACACACACACACACACCGACAACACACACACACACACACCGACAACACACACACACACCGACAACACACACACACACAGCGGCAACACACACACACACACCGACAACACACACACACACACACACCGACAACACACACACACACACACACACACACACACACACACACACATACACACACACACACACACACACACACCGACAACACACACACACACACCGACAACACACACACACACAAACAACACACACACACACAACACACACACACACACACCGAAAACACACACACACATACACACCGACAACACACACACACACCGACAACACACACACACACACACACACACACACACACACACACACACACACACCGACAACACACACACACACCGACAACACACACACACCTACAACACACACACACACACCGACAACACACACACACACACCGATAACACATAAACACACACACACCGACAACACACACACACACACAGACAACACACACACACACCGACAACACACACACACACACACCGACAACACACACACACCGACAACACACACACACACACACACCAACAACACACACACAGACACACCGACAACACACACACACACACACACTGACAACACACACACACACACACCGACAACACACACACACACACACCGACAACACACACACACACACACACACACACACACACACACACCGACAACACACACACACACCGACAACACACACACACACACACACCGACA